>NC_079225.1:23187114-23304614 GCF_029633865.1 Lampris incognitus | reverse complement strand
GAGTAGTACACACCGGTGTAGGAAATCTTCAATTTCTTAGCAATTTCTCGCATGGAATAGCCTTCATTTCTAAGAACAAGAATAGACTGTCGAGTTTCAGATGAAAGTTCTCTTTTTCTGGCCATTTTGAGCGTTTAATTGACCCCACAAATGTGATGCTCCAGAAACTCAATCTGCTCAAAGAAGTGCCCATCCAACCAATCCAACTTGTGGGAGCTGCTTCTGGAAGCGTGGGGTGCAATTTCTCCAGATTACCTCAACAAATTAACAGCTAGAATGCCAAAGGTCTGCAATGCTGTAATTGCTGCAAATGGAGGATTCTTTGACGAAAGCAAAGTTTGATGTAAAAAAAATCTTATTTCAAATACAAATCATTATTTCTAACCTTGTCAATGTCTTGACTCTATTTTCTATTCATTTCACAACATATGGTGGTGAATAAGTGTGACTTTTCATGGAAAACACGAAATTGTTTGGGTGATCCCAAACTTTTGAACGGTAGTGTATATATATATATATATATATAAGCGTAGTTTTTCCAGAAACTGTCAATGGTGTTAATAGAAGTATTCAACAAATAAGGAGCAGAACGTGGGAAAAAAACGTTTGATACATAGCAGTACAAGCTCGTTTCATGTGCCGTGTACTCATCAGCTGCTATGAATTGAAGTTTTTTTTCCCAACACCTATCTTAATATTCCGCTCCTCGTTTATTGAGCATTTTCGGAAACCATCAATGGTGTTGATATAGCTATATATCGGCCCTTGTCAGAAGACAAGGAAGAGAAGACAGCAGTCGTGATCGATGTAGAAATCCCGAGCAATGGCAACATCAGGAAGAAAGAGCATGAGAAGCTAGAGAAACACCAAGGGCTGAGGGAAGAACTAGATCGGACGTGGAAGGTGAAATCCACAGTAGTCCCAGTGTTTATAGAAGCACTAGGGGCTCTGCCCCCAAACTGGACGAGTGGCTCCAGCAGCTTCCAGGAACAACATCTGAGGTCTCTGTCCAGAACAGTGCGGTCCTAGGAACATCTGAGATACTGCACAGAACCCTCAAATTCCCAGGCCTCTGGTAGAGGACCCAGAGCTTGAGGAAGAAGACACATACCACATGAAGAAAAAAAGGGTGAGAAGGAGATTTTTTTTTTAATTTTATGTAAGTGGTACTCAATCATGTTGCATGGAGCGATGTGTGTAACGTTTTTCATTACAACATAACTCTATACCGGCTGATTTCACTGACAAACACACCTTTATCTGGCAGAAGACTGGTTAGTGAGATCAGCTGGTGTAGTGATGGATTGGGATGAAATCTAAAACACAATTTGCTTACCATGGCACATGAAGGAGTACATCTTATCAGTGACACTGCAACTAGATTGTTGGCTCTTTTTCTGTAGACATGTCATTGGGTTAAGCGGTGTCCTGATGAGGTGTTCGTTTCTCCACTGATTTGAAGCGGTCTCTTCTGCCATCTTGTGGATGAGACATCCACTCACATGCTCACATTTTAGATGGGTAACACCCTTAATGACAATGATCCTCAAATGAAAACAGTAGCAAGGATAAACCATGCAGGGTATTGTGGGGTAGAACCTCGGATCAGGTGGTTAAACCTTGATACAGTTACTTTCGCTAATAAGTGAGAAATCGAGATTACTATTCAGGCCATCATATTCCATAATATACCACTTAATAAAGGGAAACAATCACAATTTTCACTATTATTTCTACATAGCCTATATGTTGCAAGGGAGCCCACTCTCATTCCACGGTTTCATATAGACACTGTTGAGAGAACATCGATATTTGCAAGGTATCCTTGCTGTATGGGAAGTAGTGGGTTAACCACTGCCAAACCTTAACCCTGAACTTAACCACAAACTAACCCTAACCTACACCTAACCACAACCTAATATTCATAAATCAAGGTGGAGCGTTAACCTTGGAGGTTTAACCATGGAACACCCACTTCATCTCGATACAGACACCAAAGGGCACCTTGTGCATCTTTATGTCCAGAGCCTGGCATTTTCCTTTGGACATCTGCTTTAGCGCGAGGCCTCCTGTGGCATGGAGACTTAGTACAGATACATTTTCTCGAAATTCTCTTTATTGGAGACTAAACACAGGGTGAGGTCAGGAGGGGAAGACAAGCTTTCGGTACAAATTGCTGACATGGGGAGTGGTGGGAACTCTGGGTGGCAGTTACCTCAAGCATAGGCGAGCCTCTCTGACCAAACTTTGAGGGAGCAGTAATGTTTGAGAACGTTGAGGGTAACTAGATGAATGACCAGATGCTTTTCCCCGAAATCGTGGTATTCCATTCAAAGCTCATGTTGCGCCTTTGTGCTTTGATCCAGGTCGTTTTTTTTTTAACTTGTCGAACCTCCATTTGATTGAGCTATCTGGACTGAATCTCTGCCTCCACCGCTCATGCTGCTTGTTACACCTGAAGCTCAGAGGACGTCTTTGTAGCTCTCTGGAGCCCCACACGTTTTCTTCTAATTGGACAAAGCTCTGTACCAAAAGCTTTTTCTGATTCCAGGGCGAATGTTTGCCCCTGAAGCTGTTTTTGGGCTTGGACTAATGTTGTTTAGTCAAATCTCATTGCACTCCTCTGCTTTCCTCTTCTTCTGGGAGACAGTGGCCTACAGTTCACGCAGAAGTCTGCTGTTCTTTTTATGTGTCCATTTGAGGCTTAAAGCCCATTGCTTGGCCTTCTCCTTCAATGACAGCAGGAGGTTATCCTTGGCCTCAACTTTTGCAGATCCTGCAGTTTGGAGTGCAAGGATTGTGTTTCACAATTTTCCCTTTTACCTCTGGATCAGGCAGTCCTCAAGATAATCAAATTCAGGGAATAAATTACTTTACTTTGCATACAGAACATACAAATGTATATATAAATTGGTGCTCTGTGTACATTCACCGAGGGGGTTTGTAAACTAGTTGAAGTAACACTGTTGATCTGTTGATGACTGTCGATGCACAATATTGATCCCCCCCCCCAACATCCAATAATTAATCATTTCCATGGTCATTAGGGTTTAAGTCCTATTGTTTTTATGCTGGTTTATCATCATCATCATTGGTAGTCCAACCTTGGGGGTCGTCCTGGGTCGTCCTCTGTGTGGCATTTGCATGTTCTCTCTGTGTCTGCGTGAGTTTCCTCCGGTTTTCTGCCACAGTCTAAAGACATGTAGGTCAGGTGAATCGGCCGTACTAAATTGTCCCTAGGTGTGGATGTGTGTGTGTGTGTGTGTGTGTGTGTGTGTGTGTGTGTGTGTGTGTGTGTGTGTGTGTGTGTGTGTGTGTGTGTGTGTGTGTGTGTGTGTGTGTTGGCCCTGTGATGGACTGGTGGACTGTCCAGGGTGTCTCCCTGCCTGCTGCCCAGTGACTGCTGGGATAGGATCCAGCATCCCCGCGACCCTGAGAGCAGGATAAGCGGTTTGGATAATATATGGATGTATAAAATGCAATTTGATTGATTGATTGATGGATTGATGGATGGATGGATGGATGGATGGATGGATGGATGGATGGATGGATGATTCAGAAATGTTTGCGCGAATTCCCATAAGATGGTAAATAATATTTCACACTGGCCAAAAAACCCACTAATGTCCGCCTTTGGTCAATGTAAAAAGGTGGATGTTAGCGGGTTTTTTTGGCCAGTGTGAAAGGGGTGAGATTATTGCCGATTGATTATAAGTTGCATGCACTGCCCAAGACATACTATGACCCCAATCGGCCTGATGTGGGCGCTCCATCTAATGATGTGGGCGCTCCATCTAACCCTAACCCTCCATCTTGAAGAACATTCCAGAAAGCATTAATAGAAGGCTCTCAAAATTATAATCTAATGTCCATCATCAATGAAGCCACACCTCCATACCAAGATGCATTACAAAAGAGTGGCTACAATTTTAAGCTCAAGTACAACCCACCATTAAATACTGACTGCTATCAAATCAACAAACGTAGCAGAAAACGAAACATCACCTGGTACAACCCACCCTACAGTGATACCGTGGCCACAAACATCGGGAAGCAGTTTTTTTAACTTTTGGATAAGTGCTTTACCCCAGACCACTGACTGAGGAAGATGTTCAATAGGAACACCATCAAAATTAGTTACAGCTGCATTCAACAAATAATATTGTCCCACAACACAAGAATCATGAAAAAATCAATGACACCTTCATCACAATCGGACTCCCCCAACTGCAATTGCCGTGTGAACAACTCATGCCCCCTCGAAAGAAAATGCCAGGTGAAATTAGTTATCTACCAAGCTATGGTGATGAGAAATGACAACGGCAAAATACGTTGATCGAACAGAGAGAACATTCAAAAAGAGGTTTAATGCTCACATGTGTAGCTTTAGAAACAACCATTTAAAGAATGTAATATCTTTAAGCCATTATATTTGGTCATTGGCGGACAGAAACATTAATTATTCAACCACCTGGAAAATCCTCTCAAAGAACAAAGCATGTTCAACCAGTAGTAAAATGTGCAATCTATGTCTAACTGAAAAATAGTTTATCATTTGCAAACCAGAAATGTCCACATTGAATAACAGGAATGAATTGACCAGCAGTTGCAGACATAGATATAAGCACCTATTTTGTAATTATAAATAAATCATGCCTATACCCCCTCTCCCATTGGACTGTTAGCAATCACATGCTTTTGAATTTTTGAATGCCGCACCTCTCCCTTCCCCATTGGACGTTGTGCACGTGATGTGCATGACGAGGCAGTAAACGGTATGTCCTTTCCCGAGAAGCTTTATTTACAGCTGATGATTGCTTATGGCATGGAACAGGCTTGTACTGTCTCATAAAGAATTTACTTGACTCACTGGATTATTTTGCTCCTTATTCGTTGAGTATTTTCCCTACCGTTGAGTGTTTCTTTTAACAAAGTTATATACTATATATATATATATATATATATATATATATATATATATACACTCACCGGCCACTTTATTAGGTACACCTTGCTAGTACCGGATTGGACCCCCTTTTGCCTTCAGAACTGCCTTAATCCTTCGTGGCCTAGATTCAACAAGGTACTGGAAACATTCCTCAGAGAGTTTGGTCCATATTGACATGATAGCATCACGCAGTTGCTGCAGATTTGTCGGCTGCACATCCATGATGCGAATCTCCCGGTCCACCACATCCCAAAGGTGCTCTATTGGATTGAGATCTGGTGACTGTGGAGGCCATTTGAGTACAGTGAACTCATTGTCATGTTCAAGAAACCAGTCTGAGATGATTCGAGCTTCATGACATGGCGCGTTATCCTGCTGGAAGTAGCCATCAGAAGATGGGAACACTGTGGTCATAAAGGGATGGACATGGTCAGCAACAATACTCAGGTAGGCAGTGGCGTTGACACGATGCTCAATTGGTACTAAGGGGCCCAAAGTGTGCCAAGAAAATATCCCCCACACCATTACACCACCACCACCAGCCTGAACCGTTGATACAAGGCAGGATGGATCCATGCTTTCATGTTGTTGACGCCAAATTCTGACCCTACCATCCGAATGTCGCAGCAGAAATCGAGACTCATCAGACCAGGCAACGTTTTTCCAATCTTCTATTGTCCAGCTTTGGTGAGCCTGTGCGAATTGTAGCCTCAGTTTCCTGTTCTTAGCTGACAGGAGTGGCACCCGGTGTGGTCTTCTGCTGCTGTAGCCCATCTGCCTCAAGGTTCGATGTGTTGTGCGTTCAGAGATGCTCTTCTGCATACCTCGGTTGTAATGAGTGGTTATTTGAGTTACTGTTGCCTTTCTATCAGCTCGAACGAGTCTGGCCATTCTCCTCTGACCTCTGGCATCAACAAGGCATTTTCGCCCACAGAACTGCCGCTCACTAGATATTTTCTCTTTTTCGGACCATTCTCTGTAAACCCTAGAGATGGTTGTGCGTGAAAATCCCAGTAGATCAGCAGTTTCTGAAATACTCAGACCAGCTCGTCTGGCACCAACAACCATGCAACGTTCAAAGTCACTTAAATCACCTTTCTTCCCCATTCTGATGCTCGGTTTGAACTGCAGCAGATTGTCTTGACCATGTCTACATGCCTAAATGCATTGAGTTGCTGCCATGTGATTGGCTGATTAGAAATTTGCGTTAACGAGCAGTTGGACAGGTGTGCCTAATAAAGTGGCCGGTGAGTGTATATAATCCAGAGTCAAGTAAATACTTTATGAGACAGTACAAGCCTGTTTAATGCCATAAGCAATCATCAACTGTCATGTGTCACAGGGGCGCCGTAATGGGGGGGGCATGGGGCCATTGCCCTCCCCCACACTTTTACCCTCTTTCCACATTTTTTTTTAAAGTCAGGAATCCCTATCCCCACTAATGCCCCTCTATTTCAACACTTACGGTAAAAAGACGTTTCAATCATTCCTGTCCACTCTAAGAAATTACGTCAAATAAAGCACGCATACATTACGTTACATTAGTCATTTAGCTGACGCTTTTATCCAAAGCGATTTACAATAAGTGCATTTAACATAGGAAATCAGGAGAACTACTAGTCATCAGAGGTCATAACTGCATATTCTCTCTACACAAGCATCTAAGAGCAAAACCAGGGCTAAAGTAAAAGCGCAAGAAAGAGATTTTGTTTTTTAAATGAGTGAATACAATAAGTGCTAAGAACAAGTAACAGGGTAGTAGTTCTTGAAGAGGTTAGTTTTCAACCTGTGCCCAAAGATGGGCAGCGACTCCACTGTCCTGACAGCAGTGGGGAGCTCATTCCACCACTGTGGGGCCAGGACAGAAAAGGGCCGTGACCAGGTCAATCGGCAGCAGGGACCTCTGAGCGACGGGGCAACCAGGCGTCCCGAGGCAGCAGAGCGAAGTGGTCGGGCGGGGGTGTAGGGCTTGGCCATGGCCTGGAGATAGGAAGGAGCTGTTCCTTTCACTGCCCTGTAGGCTAGCACCAGAGTTTTAAACTGGATGCAAGCAGCTACTGGGAGCCAGTGTAGGGACATGAGAAGGGGAGTTGTGTGGGAGAACTTAGGGCAGTTGAACACCAAACAAGCTGCAGCTTTCTGAACAAGCTCCAGAGGTCTGATGGCCAACGCCAGGGCGCCAGCAAGGAGCGAGTTGCCGTAGTCCAGCCAGGAGATGACCAGAGCCTGGATGAGCACCAGACATAAATCAGGAAGAATACTCACATTTTAATCCAATCAAAGGGTACATTGCAACACAAATCAAATGCATTGTAGCCTACATAGCAACCAATTAAATGGTGTCTTTGCGTTGTTTGTCTGTTTGCGCCATTAACTTAGCTAACGTCAGCTCTGCTAGCTATCAATATTTTTGCTTCTGCAAAAATGTCAAAAGAACAAGTGAATAAGAAAGTGAATTGAGAACCAGTGCAGCCAGAACTCCGAAGCAGCAGCTCCAGGACCGGAACTGCTGAGACTGTTGAAACCGCTAGCATAGAACCAAAACAGGCCAGTGCTAGCGCAGACTGCGTGGAGGATTATTGTCGGGACATAGAGATGGGTAAAGCTGCACAGCTAATAACTGAACAAGAAATGTTTGTATCTAATTCCACATGCACCAGCTTTCTTATGTTTGAATTATACCGCTACCCGTGGGCAGGCAGCAGAAAGAGTGGAATTTCAAAACTGAAGACAATGCATCAAATTGTACTGGAGCTGCTGCTTCGGAGTTCTGGCTGCGCTGGTTCTCGATTTGGAGGCCCAGGCTCCAATGTAGTTGTGGACAGAGGGGGTGTAACATTACTGTCATTACTGGTACTGGAGGTCACTGGCTACCCCTTTCCAGTGACCTCATCCCGTTTCCCAACAGCTTTTTTTTCTGCAGACAGCCAATGGCCTGGTGCCCTGCCTGGCAGCAAGTAAAACAGTCGGGACAAGTCACATTGCCCTTTTGTGCACAGTCCTTACATCGGCCCCTTGTCTGAGTGGCTGGTGGCTGGGGATGAGTGATGGGTGCATTAGGGCTTCCAAACATCGTGCTCTCAACAGGTTTTACCATCTGGGCCAGGTACTTGGTTAACGAGGACACTTGTGCCATCAGTTCGTTGAGAGCAGCACGATTAGCTTGTAACTCAGAATCAACTTTGGTCTGGTCAGTCTGTTTGTTATTGTCATGCTGGGCTGCACTAACAGTTAATGGCCTGGTTTTAGCTACTATACTCAAACGTTTTAACCTCCCTTTTCCCCACTTGCAGATTTGGTGATTTGTTCTAAAAGGAAGTCATCACTGACCTGTATGTCTGAGAGGAAGGGTATAAGATCATGTCTAACATGGCTGTTTCTTTCATTTAACCCTTGGTAGAGGGTGTGAAGAAAGTTCCCTGAACAAACTTTTTGTCGTAGTTACAACCTGCAGCAGGTTGTAATGATTCAAAAAGAAGTTGCTACTTTAAACCCATAACTCTGTACAAAAACTGCTGCGGGCTCTCTCTATCTAGCCGTCTGGCTTTGCTTAACGCTTGGAAGAACTCAGTTACATTTTTGTCCTTAATGTGGGAGCGGAGAAACCTCTTTAAACCATCAACTGTAAGATCATCTTTACTTGTCAACGTGACTCTGAATGTACCAGGTTTGGTTATCTTTAGTACTGTTCTCATGACCTCAGATTCCCTGAACTCCTCTTGTAAACCTTCGTCAATCTGTTTACAAAGGCAGCATGACATATCAGAACCAACATCAGAGATCTGACCCCCATGCAACTTAAATTCTCTACATGGTAATAGAGCTGCTACATCAGTCAGTCTTACCACCTGATCAGTGGAGGATGAGCTCATGATCCTACCCAAAGGGGCACCACCCATGCCAGTGAGGCTGTTCTTGGCTGACATCAATGTGGTGAGATCCCTGACTGGTGCGTGAGTGTCTGTCCTTCATGAAAAGGGCGGTGCGAAGGTCGCCGTATGCGGTGGACGACAATGTCTCTAACCACAGTTGCTGCTGTTGGTTGTCTGTCCCAAAGAGTGGACGGAGAGGTGTTTTCAGGTTGGTGAGTCGGTGACTCTTTCTTCTGACAAGGTACCGTGTCGCCTGCTGCAGTAGCTCCAGCATCTGGGTCGAGCAGCAGATCACTGAGCAGATCATCAAGGAGGAGGAGTTGAGTCACGCATTAATTTTCCATAGCTCTCAACTTCTCACTTCTAATATAATCGACAATCAGGTCATAGAGTTCTGGTTCACTTAGGTCTTCAACATTGTGAGTCTGTCGGCTGTCCTCAATCGAACTTGCAGCAGCCTGCAACTGGCTGGCGCTAAAATCAGTAAGACCTTTTTGGATCTGGAAGTTCAGCATCCGCCTCGGAGTTACGGTAGCCGTCATGACATAACACCTGTTGCTGTTGCTCTCTGGATGACGCGCCCACAGCAGCCCCCCCTGAAGCTTTCAGCGCAAAATCTCATCATCACAATAACCGTGCACTTTCTCAGCGGCGTAGTGTCACAATCCCAGAACGAGCCCCCAAATTTTATCGGCTCCAGACCTCGGGGTATCTGCACATGTGATACACATGTGAAACTGCACTGTGGATCAAAGAAGAGACACGATGGATTATCATCTCAGTCAAGCCAGCGCCATTTTATTTCTGACTCACGCTAGATAGGGCCAGGGCTTGAAAGGAATGCCGATCTCTCAGCCTGATCCACAGAAGCGCTAGGGCGCCATCTACTGACTTGGTGGTATAAATCCACACTGCATTTAAGTCGTAGTTCTTAATAGTAATATCTTGAAAAAATAGGAGGTGTCTGTTTTATACTGAAACTTTTTCTCAATCCCCTACAATAACTATTGTTTGCCGCTGCCCCATCCAGGAAGTTTTTAGAGGTTGTAAGATATGAGATTGTGTGCTTTGGAAAAAGGAATTCAACCTTTCTGTTGCTCTGATTTTATTGAAATAATTATAATTAACTCCAATGCAAATTGCTTTAATCATTGCTTATCAGCCTGGTATCAAACTGATTTCCAAAGCTCAATACATTGAGGAGTATCTGAATAATACATTGTCAATGTATTAGTCACATACTCCTCCACTGTCCTCAAAGTGTCGCTGGAACACGGTGTTCATAAACATCCCGCATTGTGATGGCCAACAAGGCATCATCCTCATTCATCTTCAAAATCATTGGTAGGCAAACTTTCCCAGCAAAGTGGTGTCGGTTCTCAGGCCAGCTGAACCCCTCTCATCACTGCCGAGTCCTTTGTGCAAAATGATAAGAAATTCCAATAATAATTTAATTAGTCAAGTGCTGCTCATAAACACCGTTATGAAACAGGAACGGTAAATACATGAACAAACAATGTATAAGCATTCCCTGGATTCTCGGTGTTGTGTTGAGCTACACAACGTCTGGCTCAAATGGGGGGACCACCAATATGTCTGGCTCTGGTAGGATCGTTTTTTGAGTGATTGGCTGTGGTACTTGACTTTGAAGAAAAAGTGACAAACAGTATGATGTTGTTCCAGTGTGCATTATTTCATATTTATTACAAATTGCCTGCATACTGGGATGGAGGTGGAGGTTGTGCTGCTGGGGATGGAAGTGGTGCTGCTGGGGATGGAGGTACTTCTGCTGGGGATGGAAGTGGAGGTGGTGCTGCTGGGGATGGAGATATGTACTATACCACCGAGCTGACAACGTCCCCACCAACACAGCGGCCGGGGAAGGGGAGAAATCCCACATTAAACAGGCCCTTGGTTACGTATGGTTATCCTGACTGGACGTTTGTCAAACCCAGGAAGACGCCTGATCGAAGAGAAGGACAACAGCTGCCTAAGCATAAACCAGTGATGATTCCGTATGACGCATATTTTCCACACATTGCGTCTCAGTTGCTTTCAAGCCCCAAAAGACACTGTGTACGTGTGATTAAGTGGTTCAGGTGCGATAGCTGTCGTTGAGCTGTGTTGATCAAACACAGAGGCAGAACTTCCCTTTACCAGTTTATTGGCAGTTATAAGAGTGGGTGAGTGTGTGGTCTACAGGAAACAAACATATGCAAGATCCACAGAGAACAATCAAGTTACATATTCTATGTTAATAACACAAGATAAAACCATGTGTTGCAAATTTACTGAATGCACTGTGTTGTTGACTGTGTGGAGTTTTTTTGTTTGTTTGGGTTTTTTTTGCTTTGTTCTCTCCGTTTTTGTGTGTTTTGGTGGTGTCGTTTTCTTTTGGATGTGTTTTTTTTTTTTGGTCTTTTGTGTTGCACTGCTGTGGGCTGGGAGAAACGAAAGTTCGTCTCTTTGTGTGTGAAAGTACATGACTGAGATGATCAGAAATTGTTTCTGATTTCTGATGTTAGAAGCACGGAATGTCACCCAGAAAACACTACTGATTATGCATCAATTACCTACATTCAATAAAATACTCTTAAAGTACCAAAGTATCAACACTCGGTTCTGATTCCATACATAATGTTATGGAAACCATTGTGCCAGCAAATAACTAATTTAGGCCGTAATTTAACTTGACAGAGGAATAAGTGCAAATGTCACAATAACGTTTACGTTTAACCTTTCTTGGCAATGTGGATTGTGAAACAGCTACTAGATAGGTTGGTTTAACAGTCAGAACGTAACATTCACCCAAGCCAAACTTTAACGAGGCGCCTCTAGAATGATCGGCTGGCGTGGCGATATAATTACGCATAAACACCAAGGCAGGTTAAACATTCACTTACTTTTTTTTATTCACGTACACAGGTAATCCAAGGAGAATTAACTGCTAAGTAAACTAGTAAACTGCTAATTAAATTAGTAAACTGCTAAATTTAACTTAATTTCCCGTCACTTACTGATTTGAGTTACGTACACATGTGATCCAAGGAGAATTAACTGCTAATTAAACTAGTACACTGCTGAATTCAACGTCATTTCCCGAGTTTTGTTTTTTTGTTTCTTTCTTCACTTCCTCGTTTACTGCAGGGCTACCGGCGCTAACTGGCTGCGGCCACCCAACGAGCACATGGGGGTGAGTCACATTTATTTTTTGCCTCATACTGCTGACGTTAGAAGCAGAAACACTTGACAGAACCATCCTTACCTGTTTCTTAATTGTTAGCAGTGGCACCAGAAGACCCAGTGGCAGTCGTCCCAGAGCTAACGTTAACGTTGGCAGCAGCGCGGACATTAACGTTATCAAACACAGAGCCTTTGTCCACTCGTAAATTTATCCCATGCGTGATCAGATGTTTCATCATATTCGACGTATTCCCAGACTTGCATTTGGTGACCGCTTTGCAGCGGTTACATTTTACTGTGTCAGGTTAGCTGTTATTTTTACAAAGTTTAGCCACGCTTTGGAACGCACCTTGCCCGCGAGTTTTCAGCTCCAACCAGTCACTCACGAGACACACACGCGTACCAAATAGCTTCATGCTGATTTGTCAGTCTGTGTACAACAACGCCGGCAGTGATTGGCTGGCTGCGAAATTTGGCATCGTTTTTTTCCAAAGAGTTTGATACTCGGTAGGACCGAGATATTTCGGTCGGTGTTCGATACCCAACCCTACTTAGATGGGGAAAGTTTTAAGCCACACTCTGAAATCCACTGCAATACCTTCATTAGGCGTTCCTCGTGTTGTTCTTTTGAATCTGAAAAGACGATTAAATCATCGAGAAATGCAATAACCTCTTGAAGGTTCATCCCAGCCATTACCTTCTCCATAGTGCGCTGGAAAGTAGCTGGTGAATTAGTAAGGCCTTGAGGCATCATTCTAAACTGCCAATTACCAAATGGCGTAGTGAAAGCAGCTTTGAGTCTGTCGTCTTCGTCCACTTCGATTTGGTAATAACCGCTTCTAAGATCTAATACAGAAAACCACTTCGAGCCAGAAAGCAGTGAGAATGTCTCCTCTATACGAGGGAGTGAGTACGCGCCTCTGTTAGTGACTTTGTTCAGTCGCCTGTAATCTACTACCATTCTAAGTGTCCCATTCTTCTTACGGACCAAAACTATAGCGGAGGCAAATGGGCTACTTGACTCTTCAATTATCCCAGTGGACAACAGTTCATGAAGATGGTTTCTGAGATCTTCAAAATCAGCTGGTGAGACACGCTGTGTTCTTTCCTTGAAAGGTGAGTGAGCAGTGAGTTCAATTTTGTGTGAAACACCATGAATGTGTCCAACATCCAAGTCATGAGAGGAAAACGCCTGCTTCACCTCTCTGGTAAGCCTGGATACCATATGCTCTTTAAAGGCCTCAGGAACTGGGGAGTTTAACAGCATTGCATTGAAATCCACGGATTCTGGTTCCTTTTCTTTCACAGTCGTGTTCATGTGCATAGAGGTGACAGGATATTTGTTTTGAAAAAGTCTACTTTGGGCTATATTCTCACAGCTTAACTCTCTCACCCAAGTTACTTCCATGCATTCAGGTATAATGTGCTTTGGTTGGAGGGTAATGTCATGTTCTGAGATATTCTGCACCATAAGTTTGACTTTTTGGTGGGACCTGGGGGACACATGTAATAGTTGATTGTACACCACTAGGCCTCCAGGGCAGGAATAGATTTCAGGTTCAGTTAGCAATGCTTGGAAACCCTTTTTATTGGACGAAATATGAAAAATGCCCTTTAATTCGTTCATTTCATTGCTGGCAATAGTAATACATAGGTGACTGAGATTGAAGCCTGACTTGCATTGATTTTGCATTACCTTGACAACTGCTTTGCCTCGCAAGATAACTTAAATAGGCCACCGCCCACTCTGGGTGTATTTGTAACTGATGCCAGTCTTTGCCACCACTCTTTTCGTGACAGTCTCTCACAAGATTTTTCAGTACATTCATCCCCACCAAAAATGGCACGTTACTATTGTAAGGTTGGTCTGGGCAGATAAGAACCAGCACATTAAACTTGGATCCTGTACCACACATGTTTTTAAGAAACTGTAGTTCAACTTCAATATAGCCCAAATAGGGAACTACTTGCCCTGCTGCACCTTCAATATGTAATTGACCATTAACAGAATAGAGTTCTCCATGACCTGAATTCTGACGATAAAATGATTCTGATAAACAGGTAACCTGAGACTCTGTGTCTATTGGGCATTTACATTGAACACCATCTAAATAGGCTAAACCTTCACACGAGTCTCCCACCAGCCCTGCAGGGATTGCTTCAGATGAATTTAACTCAGAAGTATGATTCAATAGAGAAGTCGAGGATGATTGGACGTTTTTCTTATCGCGAGCCTCTGTCTGTCCTTCAACAGAGGCTCTTAGCTGTTTAACTGCTCTGCTGGAGAGGACTCGAGTCGCTGTGACAGCAACATTTTACTCTTGTGGCGAGCGATCCGTTTCCATTGCACTAGCTCAGCATTTGCAGGGTTTGAGCAGCGTTGCAGGTGGTGATCATCCTGTCCGCACTGATAGCAGAACCCATTTTGTTTGCGTGTAACCTCGTCGTATGATCCAGAAGTATTCCTTTTTGCTTTACTCTTGAAGGGTGTCATGTCTGATTTTGGGACCTCCCGTACTGCTGACTTTGAGTTTAGCTAGCTCTTTTTCCAATAGCTCCACTTTGTCTGACAGTGAATTTTCAGTGGAGGAAACATTCGTTGCTTTACTTCTAACCAACGGATCGGCTGCGACGCGCACACTGCTGTGGGCTTTCAAAGGAGTGTTTCCCAGATGGCGCTTCTTTCTACTTTCTTTTGACTCCCTCTCTGCCTCAAACGACCTCACCATGAACAGAAGCTCAAAGTATGTCACCTGTTGTCTGTGTGCTTCTGCCATGTAATCTCTCAGTTTCAAATGGGTTATTAGGGAATCGTCCCAACAACCACGCACAAACTGCTTTAACAACTGCAAGTCAGGATTTCCTGTAGTGAGCCCTTTGCGTTCCATTACACTGCATGAGTGTGTGACGCCGGTTTAAGTAGGCTGAGCATTTCTCGCCATTATTCTGATGAGTCTCAACAAAATGGATATATAACTCTTCACCATTGGTCACACTACCATACGCCTTTTCCAATGCTATGAAATAAGCTGGACATCTGCAACGTCACCAACATATTGTAACGTGCATGGATAAGTAGATACGTTGGTTCTTGACTAACGGGTCGGACCCTTGGTCGAGTGGTTAACGTTGTCGCTTGCGGAATGAAAAACACGGGTTCGCGTCCCGGTTGTGGCGGTTCCCGGACTGCCCCCCCTAATTCGCTACATTGGTGTCAGAAGTGGGATGGTTAGACCGTGAGGTCAACGGAAGCGCGTGCGTCCAGAGGCGTGAGATGCTTGATGCGCTTCCCGAAGGAGAGGGGAGGGGCATGGATAAAGTAGACACGTTGATCCTTGACTAACGGGTCGGACCCTTTAGTCGACTGGTTAATGTTGTCGCTTGCGGAGTGGGAGACACGGGTTCGCGTCCCGGTTGTGGCGGAATTCGCTACAATATTGTATTCGCTGCAATATTGTAGCGAATTCGGGGGACAACGCAACCACAGGAACTGCCACTGCCGGGACGCGAACACGTATCGCCCGCACCGCAGGAGACATCGCTAACCGCTCGACTAAAGGGTCAGGCCAGCGTGTCTTCTTATCCATGCACGTTACATTAACCTCCTCCCTCGGGAAGCGCGTCCCCGCGCTTAAGCAGATCAGCTCCTTCACGTTTCAGGGCGCCTACGCTTCCAATGGCCTTACGGTCGCTCCATCCTACTTCTGACACCAATGTAGCGAATTCGGGGGAAAACGCAACCACAGGAACTGCCACGGCCGGGACGCGAACCCGTATAGCCCGCACCGCAGGAGACATAGCTAACCGCTCGACTAAAGGGTCATACACGCGAGCCAGCGGCCAGCGTGTCTTCTTATCCATGCACGTTACAATATAATGCTGTGTTAAGAGCAGGGGGTAGAAGGCTATCCAGGATTTTACGTCTTTTATCGTTGGCAGGGAGCTCTGGGTCATTCAACTGTCTAGCTTGCACGCTCCATATTTCAAAATCTTCTTCCGCGCTGGGTGTAGGAGTCAACCCTGAGAATGTACACACTCGGTGGGATTTGTGGTATTTGGAGATTTGATTATCGTGTTTAACCACGTGTTCCACAGTAACACGCTGCACCTCCTCTGGGATACTACTAGTAACCTTATGTGGCATGGTGTGACTATTATCCCTGGTAGACTTGTCCAAGTCGAAACTAACTTTGGGAAGTGGTGTGGAAGTAGCGAACAAACACTGAGCCTCACGTTGGGCGCCAATTAATTCTATGTAACCCTTCTTTAATAAGGATAGAATTTTACTTCAAGGTCAGGTATAGTATGAGTTGACTGTGTGTGAATAATCTGGACGAGGCACAAGGTAAGTAGAGTTGCATGGAATTATACTTTAGATAGATGTAGATAGGGAGTAACAGTATGTACCAATATTCATATGATGGTTCGCAAATACAAAAAAAAACATATATATATGCAAAATAAAAGTATAAATTGTACACTGATAAGTTGCAGCGCTGCAATACCCCTGTTGTGCACAACCCCCAAATAAACAAAAATAATAAACAAAAGGAGATATCTCGTTGGGGCCCTTAACTGGAAGTTTTACTTGAATAAATCCAGGAAGTGAATGGCTACTGGAACAGTCTTGAATAAATCCGTGAAGTGTTTCCTGGCTCACAATTCATCGAGTTCGCCAACAGGGGGCGCTACGAAGTCAATAATGGACGATTTAGGACGGATGAATCTGCTGACCACACCCGGTCCCAAAGTCAAATAGCGGGAAGACGCAACCTTAATGGCTAGGTTGTGGGCCGTGTCCAAACATCAGTTCGCTAATATAAGAAATAAAAATGTTCAGGCTTGCAATCACGGTAACGACTGGTGATCTGCCAGCTCGCATAGAATGTAATGCAGAAGACTAGCTTGGTCTAGTCAGAAAGGCACGAACTGAGGAAGCCTCTTGGATGAGAGGCGAAACGTCTTCACGGATATATACCAAGTCCAGTTGGACTTGATTCAACTCCTTTGGATAACCATGACCTGGATGAATGAGAACATTCACAGGCGTAATGCAGAAGAGTACCGCCCAGCAAGCCTGACGTAGGATCACGGTCTCTTAAAATGACAGTACCGAAATAGGCACAAGTATCCATAAATGTGAATGAACTATTGTAATATGATAGGGGGTTACATAAGGCACTTTGTAACGTTGTTTAGAAAGGTGCGATATACATAAAGTGTATTATTATTATTATTAATCTACCATTCATGTATCCTGTACCGTTCAATAGGCCTTCACATGTCAACATCAGATATCGTCGCTAGGTGGGATCAAACGCCTCCCCATCTTGCCTCTCGTCACTGTGGTTTGGACGCGCCGGCAATATTGTAACTATTTTCACTAACTGGACGAAGCGCCAAATATGGAGATCGGCACGGAGATTAGCAAGAAAATAAGGGTGAGTAGGGATGTGCGTTAGAATATGTTGCCCATCTCCGCGGTCCAATGAAATGAAAGGCTCGATAAGTATTACATGCTAACATTAGCTTGTTAGCTTTCTTCCTGCAAATGGTTACATGATATTTGCGTACCCTGAAGGTCTGCAGCTAGCTTGCTAAACTGTGAAGCTAGCCACCTACTAGCAGCTGTTATTCTTAGTCTGTTGGCGAGTTTTGTTGTTCCTTGTAATATCTTTCATTTCAGCCGCACTCTAAATTCACTGTTGTAACTTTGCGTAAAAACGATGTCGGTACAGCTAACTTTCTTGCTTTAGCATATATGTGTCTTCCTGTGTCAGTTAATTAAACCCTGTGTTTTGGTGTCGTAGGCGGCTATCAAGGGAAAGCTCCAAGAGCTTGGAGCATATGTCGGTAAGTACATAAACCTCTAACTAAAACTACTTAATTAGAAAGAAAACTACACGATCAGCTGTGGTCTTTCATTACTCTTGCTGTTTGGCCTTGCTCATATTTCCTCTTCTGTCTGGTTTATTTTTGTCTTGGCAGATGATGAGCTTCCTGACTACATCATGGTGATGGTTGCGAACAAGAAGACTTCTCAGCAGATGGCCGACGACCTTTCCCTTTTCCTTGGAAATAACACCATCAAGTTCTCTGTCTGGTATCATCAATACAATAAAACAATAAAATACATTTTCTTAGAACCCCCACACAAACGTTTGTTATGTGACCAAATGCCCATTATACCACATAAAAACGGCGCTAAGTGCATTAAGTCTTAAATCTATGAACGCAGAAGGTTGTATGTGTATCATTGTTTGTGATATCGTGGATTTATTGAATTATTTTCAGGTTACATGGTGTCTTGGAGAAATTAAGATCTGTGGCAGTAGGTAAGTTGAGCACTCATGGATATTTTTGATTAAACCTTTTGAGATAATGCTTTTTCGAAAATGTACAGTAGGTGAGCTTCTTGGAATTTGTACATTTCCTACTTCCACAGAGTTCATCTTGTCCTCTCTCCCGCTCTGCCCTACCCCTATTTGTATGGTGTTTTGTAGAGCCTGTGTCTTTGAAACCTCAGCTTCAGTCCGACAGTGACCCCGTGGCTGATAACAGCAATGTGTTTGTGAAAGAAGTCATGAGAGGAGAGGAGTCAAAAAGCTTGGCCGTATCCAGCTCGCGCTCTGAAAGAGTCGAGACCCGCGTGTCAAGCTCTGCTCATGAAAAGAGGTGACAGTCATTATTGTCTTGATTGTCAATGTACTGAGATTCTTTTTATCATGGTGATATATCTCCTTCTCACAACTGTCAAATGAAAAAGTTCTGAAGTGCCAAATGTCTGCTGTTGAAGCTTTAGAACAGTAATGCCTGAAAGACATAGCTGTCTTTTCTAAGGGAGAACATGTTTTCTTATCTGCCTCTGGTTTTCATTCACATTGTTTTTATTCAATTGTTGTAATTCACACATTGGCTCTGAGCCCTTCCTTGTATGGTGATGGACAGGTTGATGGGCGAAATCAGGCAGGAGTCTCCATGGACTATGATGTTTGCGGATGACATTGTGATCTGTAGCAAGAATATGGTGCAGGTTGAGGAGAGCCTGGAGAGGTGGAGGTATGCACTGGAGAGAAGAGGAATGAAAGTCAGCAGGAGCAAGACAGAATACATAAGCATGGCGAGAATGAGAGGGAGGACAGTGGAATGGTGAGGATGCAAGGAGTGGAGGTGACGAAGGCATATGAGTTTAAATATTTGGGGTCAACTGTCTAAAATAACGGGGAGTGCAGAAGAGAGGTGAAGAAGAATGCAGGCAGGGTGGAGTGGGTGGAGACAGTGGGCCTGACGAAAAGATAGGAGGCAGCGCTGGATGTTGCAGAGTTGAAGATGCTAAGATTTTCATTGGGAGTGACGAAGAAGGACAGGATTAGGAACAAGTATATTAAAGGGACAGCTCGGGTTGGACGGTTTGGAGACAAAGCAAGAGAGGCAAGATTGAGATGGCTTGGACGTGTGGAGGAGAGATGCTGGGTACATTGGGAGAAGGATGCTGACTATGGAGCTGCCAGGGAAAAGGAAAAGAGGAAGGCCGAAGAGGAGGTTTATGGATGTGGTGAGAGGACATGCAGGTGGCTGGTATGACAACAGGGAGATGCAGAGGACAGGAAGAAATGGAAACGGATGGTCTGCTGTGGCAACCCCTAACGGGAGCAGCCGAAAGTAGTAATAGTAGTAGTAGTTGTTGTAATTCACACATCTTAGGTGCCACAAATTGAATAACACTGATTTATCACTGTTTGGTTTCACAAGAGGCCCATTGGAGAGGGGTTCCTCCCGTCTTACCTCTACAGTCAAGCCCCTCATTGAGCTGCCTCCCTCAGAAGCTGTCATTGACATCAAACCTGAGATGGATGATGACCTTATTGCAGAAGAACCTGTAGTAATGGGTGCCAACACTGGTCGCTCTCGCAGCACAGCTAGTCGACCCACAGCCCAGATCTACAGGCCATCTCGAGGAAGATTGACATCAGGTACATCTGAAGATACATTCAGATCCATGGAAGGGCCCTCTCACAGCAGACAGCAGCACAGCCACCTGCAGGACAGCAGAAGCAACAGACCCTCCAGAAATGGGTCAGCTAAGGTATAGTGATTTGGTAAGAGCTAAACTGTCCAAACTAAGACCAATGAGGGCTCTCCAAAGCCACCAGATCAAAATAGGTTTTCCTTTTTCTTTTTTTCTTTTTTTTTTACTGCATCCATGAGAAACATTAAGCTGCATTAAGGACCATTAAGACTTAAAACAAAGCTGGGTTGAAAAAAAAAGTTGGCACTAGCTTGTCTTCTAATGCAATTTGCCATAGCAAAAGTACCGGTGAAGACATAATTACTAAAACATTGCCTGTACATTTCACTCTTGAGCCCAAGTGCAAAAGTTGCATACGATAATTCATCAAC
Source organism: Lampris incognitus (assembly GCF_029633865.1). Lineage (NCBI taxonomy): Eukaryota > Metazoa > Chordata > Actinopteri > Lampriformes > Lampridae > Lampris > Lampris incognitus. The sequence continues at coordinate 23,284,211 of NC_079225.1, read as the reverse complement.
TAACTGAACTATTATACATTTCAAATTAATGTTATAATTGATTGTCATTAATATTAACACTAATAAGAGAAACCCCTCTTCTACTTTTTTTTCATGTAACAGGAGGAAATTTCTCGGAAGCGCAAGACCCCCGTTGCAAGCTCAGTGGTCCGGGTAAACCGGACAGCTAAAGAAGATAGTGATGACATGGAAGAGGATGACGATGAAAGTTATGGAGGCAGAGGCCTGTCAAGCAGGGTGTCCCTGCCTGCCAAACCAGAACGCAAGTTAGTACGCCCTACATAAAAAAGTACTTCAGCGTTTTTAGTTAGATGCCCAGACATTATGCTTCCCTAACACACTGTTGGTCAAAGCAGATAATCAAAACATGCTCCTTTGCCTGACCTGTATACACACGAATGCACATGCATTCATTTTTCTCTAATCCTCAACACATTAGAATAATTTGCAACCTAACTGCCATGATTTTGGTGCTTGGAAAATATGACTAGTGTCAGGCCTGTATATTTGGAACCACTGTAGAGATGCATACACTATTTAGGCCTTATCACATCATCTATTATAAGACTTCTCACTGTTATTTCAAAGAGGTAGTTAACCCTCAGTTACATTTTTTGAGCTGTAACTTTTTTTCCCCTAAGGTAGAAAAATTGATTGCTCTGAAGGCACCACATGGATGCTTGTAGGAAGAAAGCCTGTGTAATCTGTTTCTTTAAAACACAATTAAACACAACCTTCTTTTTTGGTGCCTTCATATGAAAGAATCAAAGATACCGGCACCCTATATATTGCACTATTTACACGTGGGGTCCAGTGCATTAGACTAATTAAATATGAGCTGAGTAGAAAGACAACATGTTGGCCACCTATCATCTCTTTGTAGACTTGTGAAAGTGATGTGCTGTTCCTCGGTAGTGCTGGCACCTTTAGTCATCCCACAACTCTCACTTTCCTCTTAATTTCCACCCCTTTTTTGACATTTTCACATTGTGTGTGGGCAGAAACAGGCAAAAAAACAAGTTTTTACTTTTTAAATTGTCACATGGGACTTGCCTTGCTCTTTATACTTAAGTGTTTTTTTTCATCTAGTCAATATTTATACTTATGTTTCTGAAGCAATTTGGTTGGAGATGGAAAATTACCTGTCATACTTAATCCAATTTTACTCCAAATACAGTTTTATTTAATCCTGTCTGTCTATTAAACACAGCAAATGCAAAAATGAAACTTATAAAATCACTAATTAAGCTGCCACATACTGTCAATCCGTTATCAAACAATCAAATGAAAATCCAAAGTGTGTTTTTGTTTTTTGTTTAATCTTCACAAACTGCAGTCTACACAAAGCCTAGTAGTGGGTTCAGGAATTCAACAAAGGATGACAATAGTCTAACATCAACTTACATTTATCATTTCAGACCTACTCTACCACCAGCCAAACAAGCTAACCGCAATCTTATATTGAAAGCCATCTCTGAAGCCCAGGACTCTATCACCAAGACTACAGCATACCAAACAAGTAGGTTTTGCAATGCCAGACTTCTTGCTATAAACATAATAAAACTGATTTTATGAGATTGTCTGAACTGCTTTCACTTTGTTTTTTCTTGACAATCCTTTGTAACATTGTCTTTTTCCTGAAGTACCACAGCGACAAACTGTTCCTGTAGCACCCCGTACCCGCTTGGCGAGCACTGAAGAGATGACTGCGGCCATTCAGCTAGTGAAAGAGCATCTGCAGACCCTGAACCCCCGGGTGCAGTCCTACACACCCACAGAGCTTCAGCCCGCTAAAAGACCAGGTATGTACGTAGTGTAACTTCACGATATTAAATTCTGTTTAAATTAATATCCTTGAAGGAAGGCTGTGTGAAATCTTCACCCCCGGGAGACACTTTGCTATCCCAAAGCCAAAACTGTCAACCTCCTTTTTACAATCTCCTAAGTAGGGATGGGTACTGAAACCCAGTATTAAACGGGCACCGGTGCTACATTATTAAAGACCGTAGTATTGATAAGCTTCAACGTTAACTGTTCTGTTATCAATTTTGGAAAAATTGAAGAAAATAAATGTCCTATTTATTTAGGCTACATAAAAGTTATCTTGCACTTTTTTTTCTCACCAACTCCATTTCTAATTTGCAGTAAGATTAAGGCGTTTTTCTGTGATGCATTTTCGTTATTTCTAATCCAGAAGAGAGATCTCGCTCTCTCTCTCTCTCTCTCTCTCTCTCTCTCTCTCTCTCTCTCTCTCTCTCTCTCTCTCTCTCTCTCTCTCTCTCTCTCTCTCTCTCTCTCTCTCTCGCATGCACACACGCACTCAGAGCCTGCTCTTAGTGACAATGGCGGAGAGAACTAAACGCATCAACTCTAGTGAACTGACAATGCTCGTTGCCACAAGTGCAACAAGTCTTTTGCATAGAAGGCACGTCTGTCCGTGTTGGGCGAGAGATCCCTCCTCTGTTGTTTTCCCTGAAGTTTCTTTGTATTTTTTTCTCCTTGTTAAAGGGTTTTTGTTCATTTGTTTTTTTAGGGAGTTGTTCCTTATCTGATGCAAGGGTCTAAGGGCGGGATGTTGTATTGCTGTAAAGCCCCCTGAGGCAAATTCGTAATTTGTGATATTGGGCTATACAAATAAAATTGACTTGACTTGAATGTAAGGGTGGAAACACAAGCAATCTTTTGAGATGTCTAGCGAAATTACATCAAATACACACAAGAAATGCACAGTTTTTGACTTCCTAGATTGTACTTTATCTCTTGTTTTCCCATCCACCTCAGGTATGTTACGTATGCTAGCAGCCTAGAGCCCACACGGCGTTAACTAAGTTATACAAACCTGGGTTGATGATTAAAAGTAACACTGTGCTCAGACATAAGAAATTAAAGCAATATTAATCCTGTTCTTAATTTGTTTTCTTTTTTTTCCTCTTAAAAAATAACAAAAAGAACCGATAAGAGTACAGTTAAAGTACGGACTTGATAAGCAGTAATGGTAGGAGTAATAGTACTGTTAAAATCTTAATGATACCCATCCCTACTCCTAAGAAATTAAAAACCAAGCTCTATCCTGTGTATATGAAAATCGGTTAAATAAAGCACTTTTGTCTTGCTGAGCCAATTTATAAATTTTGATAATATTTTGAATATATATATTTTAAAGAACACTGTCAATTGTATTTCTTGACTTTTAACTTTCTCCTGTTTTTCCAGCTCCCACCAGATCTCTGGCTTCACGCCTTCAGCTGGACCTACCAGTGAGCAACATCATAAAAGAGCAGTGTGACTACAGTGAGTCTTTCCCTCATTGTTATTTTGATGGCATACAAAGAGTTCAATATTGCAACGATTTCGGCAGTGTACATACTTGTGCTGGAAGCAATAGATACAGTTAATTCATGCAAATGCTCTATAACTTAACATTCACAGCAGGAATGGTTAACCTAACCATGCCCCAAATTATCTTATTTTTGGAGTTTATTTGTTTATAGTCCACTTGAGCCTTTTTAGTGACTCACAATTTGTACTCAGTTGCTCCGGAGGAAGTGGAGGTGGCTGAATCCTGTGAGCCAAAGAACTTTGATACCCGTTCCTTCATTATGAGTCGTCCCTTACTGGAAGAAACTCAAAGCAGAAACCAGCTGCAACCTCAAGTCAAAGAAGACATCCAGCCTGCTATACCACGAACCGTCCAAGCTAGGTAAACTCAAGAGTCAAGGATATGTCTGTATCTGTATCTTAAATTTATCATTCCCTACATACAAATGTACATAAATACAAATATAAGCAAGCCCAAATTCCAAGTTGTTGATCTTTTAGATTCAGATAATTTCACCCTCCAACGCTCCACCATACTTAGTGTCAACCCTCTTGGTCTCTTTTTCTCTCTCTCAGTAAGGAAAGCACAGTCAACTCAGCCAGTCCCAAATTCATTGTGACATTGGATGGGGTACCCAGCCCAATGGGGAACCTGGGGGACTGTGACATGGAGCTGGAGGATGTCAGACCACCCACAAAGGTCACTGAGGCCACAATTCACCTGAACAGAGAATCCAAAGTCAGCATTCTTCACAGGCTGCAGGGAGGCACCAATTTGCCAGAAGGTGAAGGGCCATAAAACTTTTCTCGAATGCCAAAACAAAGTCCAACAGATTTGGATTTCTGAGAATTTACTTTATTGCTTGGTCAATATAAAAATTACTGTGACATTTTAGATTATGTCTGGGATTTTGTGAGAACTCGATGATGTTGCTGGAGCTCAATCAACTTTTTCCACTTTTGGGGCTGTACATAAACTTTCCCAAGCACTCGTTCACCAGCTATCGTGGCTGTACATCCTGTGGGCTTAGGCTTTCATTCGTTCATTGACAAAATATTGTCTATTGAGCGTAGCATACTTCATACAAAATCTGATTGGGAATGTCAGATAGAATTTAACGGCTTTTTATTTTATCTGTTTTTGTTTTGTCTTCCGGCAGATGGGATGGAAGTTGAGACAGGTGAAGAGGAAGCTGTTCCTTTCAAGAGACAGAAGGTTCATGAGCGCTGCAAGTTCTGGCCCGTTTGTAAAAGTGGAGATGAGTGTCTGTACCATCATCCAACCACTCAGTGCAAGTGAGTTGTTTGTAGGTAGAGTAATGGGATTTGCGGTTTCACAGTGCGTTTGTGGCAACAAAGAACAGACCTTTATTATTTAGTAGTTACTTGAAAGTAGTGTGTAATATAATTTATCACGCAAAACGGCTGGTAATTGCCTTACCCCCCCCCCCCCCCCCCGTTTTTGTCCCCAATTGTATCCGGCCAATTACTCCACTCTTCTGAGCTGTCCCGGTCGCTGTCCCACCCCCTCTGCTGATCCAGGGAGGGCTGCGGACTACCACATGCCTCCTCCAATACATGTGGAGTCGACAGCCACTTCATTTCACCCGACAGTGAGGAGTTTCACCAGGGGGATGTAGCATGTGGAAGGATCACGCTATTCTCCCCAGCCCCCCCCCCCCCCAAACAGGCGCCCCGACCGACCAGAGGAGGCATTAGTGCAGCAACTAGGACACATACCCACATCTGGCTTCCCACCCGCAGACACGGCCAATTGTGTCTGTAGGGATGCCCAACCAAGCTGGAGGTAACACGGGAATTCGATCTGGCAATTCCCGTGTTGGTAGGCAACGGAATAGACTGCCACGCTACCTGGACGCCCCGCCTTTTTTTTTTAAACCAGTAAAACCTCAAAATCTGACAAATAATCTCCCCAGCCATGGTGTCCAATAATTCCAAACCAAAGAATAGAAAGTTTTATGAAAAAAAAAATCAATAGAGCCTTCCATCATAAATGTAGATCTAAAAAAATAGGTCGGACTGTATGTGTATTGGGTGGCACGGTGGCGCAGTAGTTGGCGCGGTTGCCTCACAGCAAGTAGGTCCTGGATTCGAGCCCCAGGGCAGTCCAGCCTTGGTGGGTCATCCATCCTCTGTGTGGAGTTTGCATGTTCTCCCCATGTCTGCATGGGTTTCCTCCGGGGAATCCGGTTTCCTCCCACAGTCCAAAGACATGTAAGTCAGGTGAATTGGCCGTACTAAATTGTCCCTAGAAATGAATGGGTGGGTTGGTGTGTGTGTTTGTGTGCGTGTGTGTGTGTGTGTGTCGGCCCTGTGATGGACTGGCGGCCTGTCCAGGGTGTCTCCCTGCCTGCCGCCCAGTGACTGCTGGAATAGGCTCCAGCCTCCCCGTGACCCTGAGAGCAGGATAAGCGGTTAAGATAATGGATGTAAGTGTATTGGGTGATTCAACAAATGATTTTCATTCTCCTTTTATCATTAAGGCCTCAGGCGCTCATGTTCATAGATTAGCCTACGTGAGTTGCTGTAGCTTAAAACTGCCGTACGGGTCGAGTACGACTGTGGGAGAAAATGGCAGAACAGTTCACCCTTAATCACTATTTTCAGTATATACTTTGAACTTGTTATGTTTTTGTTTTTAGAATTTGGCTGCATTCTTCTTTTTTTTTTAAATATGCACACAAATCAACTTGACTTTATTTTGAATATTTGTTAATAAGGCATAGAATTTTTCATTTAAGTGTTATATTAAATCTGGGCGGCACGGTGGCGCAGTGGTTAGCGCGGTTGCCTCACAGCAAGAAGGTCCTGGGTTCGAGCCCCAGGTAGTCCAACCTTGGTGGGTCATCCCGGGTCGTCCTTTGTGTGGAGTTTGCATGTTCTCCTCATGTCTGCGTGGGTTTCCTCCCACAGTCCAAAGACATGCAAGTCTGTTGAATTGGCCATACTAAATTGTCCTTAGGTATGAATGTTTGTGTGTGTGTGTCTCGACCCTGTGATGGCCTGGTGGCCTGTCCAGGGTGTCTCCCCGCCTGATACCCAATGACTGTTGGAATAGGCTCCAGCATCCCCGCGACCCTGAGAACAGGCTAAGCGGTTCAGCTAATGGATGGATGTTATGTTAAATCTATTTTCTTTGATATTTTGTTTTTGTATTGCACATGCAGGGCTCAGATAATAGGACCGTAATCTTTCGATTTGGTCGACGTTCTAAAATCTCCCCAGACATGTTAGCTGGTACCAAGTTTGGTACCAGCCAGAATCACATTTATGTTTATCTTAATAAACATAAATCAGAATCACATTTGTGTTTATCTTAATATCTTGAGAAATATGAGCGAAATAACACCTTTGCAGAAAACTGAGAAATACCATTGAACTAATAATCATCTTTTTTCTCTTTCCGTAGGACATTTCCGAGTTGCAAATTTGGGGATAAATGTCTCTTTGTCCATCCCAGCTGTAAATATGATGCCAGATGTACCAAGCCAGACTGTCCTTTTACACATGTCAGTCGCAGAAGCACAGTTGCCCCTCCATCCAGACCAGGTGCAATCCCACCCTCACTCTGACTAAAAAATGCCATTAAAAATCACTGCGGTTTATAGCTGGGTTTGAAAGCAAGGCAGTTGACATAGTTTTAAGGCCTACTTATGTTCTTAGGGGCATGAAAAGTCATTGAAGGTATGCGTGACTCAATTAGGAACCAGTGAACGTTTCGTTCTTCTGTTCAATGTTTTATTTTTTTTATATAAAAAGCTGTAAAACTTACCCTTAAGCAGCTAAAGGACATTTGGTAGTTGACCCGTCTTGACTGTGGTAGTTTGCCCTCATTCCCAGTGTAATTTGACCACGTTTTTTCATCTATTTCATGGGCAGTATATGACCATATTAATTGTGCAGGAACTCTCATCAATCTTTTTAGTCCTGTGCTTGCTTACTGCGCTTTAAAAATGGCAGCTCCAACCAGAAAACAACATCCTGTGGCCATAGTGAACAAGGCTCTTTAAAGCACTTACAGCTGCTGTTCTGAAGTATGGCATATATTATACACATCTCGATTCCATACATTCCCTGTTGTTGATTGGATGGTAAAGATGGGGAAGACACTGTTGCTCAGATTTAATGAAAAGTCATTCTTCAGGTTAAGATTCAGTCACTAAAATAACAATGCAATATAGATTTCATGATCATCAGTAGATTCTTTGATCTCCACTAAACTCTCACTGGTCAATGCAGTATCTTGAAAGAGCTTGCACAATTAGAATGTATACTATTTTCAATTCCCTCACTGTAGATTTTTTTGCTATTTACCTCGCTTTCAAATAAATTGAGCATAGCTAAACAAAGCCCAAAGTGCACACTACTTTGTATTCTTAGCACTCCTTTTAATGCAAAGGTTACCTTTATTTTAGAAGTTACATGTAGTGTTTTCAGTTAGCCCTAAAACCATGAAGCCTATATTCTAACTTGACCCTGTATGTGTTTGCAGCAGTGCCAGCACCACAGACTGGTAGTGTTTGTCGATTTTTCCCAGAGTGCAAGAAGGCGGACTGTCCATTTTACCATCCTAAGGTAAAATATTTTATACCATTGGTCTTGGGCTTAGGTGACAGTTGACAGGGTTCATTTCTGAATTTTGCCAGGTCTTTGAGAGAGGCTAAGTGCTATGTATGTTAAACTTATGATTGTGGGATCAGGTGTGTATGTATATATATATATATATATATATATATATATATATATATATATATATATATATATACTTGCTTTCATTGAGGAAAATATATTTATATAAGCCTGGTAAAAATTGTCTCAGTCTAATTTATGGTCCTCCTTTACAGCCTTGCAGGTTTGCTGCCCAGTGTAAACGAGCTGGATGTACCTTCTATCATCCAACCAAGGCCGTGCCCCCGAGACATGCCCTGAAGTGGACAAAAACTCAGAGCAGGTTGAATAACCTATTCAAACAAACATATCTGAATGGAAAAAAAAAAGATACAAGCCAGATAATGAAATGACTGTGACAATTTACAGATCAGGTCCAGCCAATTTGTGACTGTGTTTACAAAAAAATAATATGTCTCCATTTTTGCGGGGCATAGGGTGTACATTTGGAATTCACTCAGTAAATAAAAGGTTCAAAAATAGATGATTCTATCTTGTGGAAAGAATGTAAAATACCTTGTTTGTTTGGAGGTCTTTGCTTAATTGTCAATCCATGTGTTTTGTCAAAGATAGTAACATATTAGGTATTTTCTTGACAGCAGTCTTTCTGTAAATCTCTCGCTTTTCAAATAGTTAATTTTGGAATAAAACTTGATCTAGAATGCCACTGCTTGCCTGCCAATCGAGGGACTAAATTTGAAAAGTTTAAACAATTTCTGTTCCTTCAGAAAGTTGAATGTTTTACAAAGGAACTGTGTTTTTCCCATATGTGGTGATCACACCTATATTGAATTTTCTGATATTTATCTACTTGTCTTTTGTTTGGTGCTTTGGTGTTAATCTGTCTTTCTCTGTCTGTTGTTCTGTCTCTAGTTAAGTCTACGACAGCGTCTAAGAAATGCTACGATGGAAGATTCAACGTGCTCTTGTGACAGATATTTGGTTACATGGTTATTTCATTGGTTCTCAATCATATTGTCAATTTCTTTATTGTGAATTGCTTTTTCAGAAAAGTGACTTTATAAATGTTCATTTGTACTAATACTGTGAGTATATATTAAAATACTCAAAACATTTGTATGTGTTTTGTTAATTCATTTGCCCAAACAGCGGACCAACAAGTATTCTTTGGGGCGATAAATGTTCATCCTTAAATTAGGACAGTTTTTGACTGTGATTTGTACTGGAAAAAGCTTCGGGCATCAACTATCAGCATCACCTTAAAGCAAATAAATAAGCACAAGACACATGATGGAATAAAAACATGAAAAAAGTAGCTTGTTAAAATGTCTAACAATATGGTGTGTGTATTTTTCCACTCTATAAAGTCTATTAAAAATGCAAGGCTGGGAGGAAATGGGTCATTAAAAAAACTGATTTCTCAAACAGTTAAAATAATCCCTCTGTTCGTAAGGGTGTTATTGACAAGTGAAGTTATTGAGTCATTTCAATATGAGCTACCTAGTGTTGAATTAGCACGATTTACACCATATGCTCGGGTAAAAGTGGTGTAACAGCCGTTGTTTACTACAGGAAGCGGAAGAATAACAAAAAAACGCCCTGTTACGACAGAGGTAACATTTACATGCTCTGTAGGATATCGCCCGTCTGTTTATAATCGCCTACAAATCGGCTTTAAATGTTTTGGGGTTTTTTTTTTCACGGCGGAGCTGCGAAAATCTGTCGCTAGGTGCCGCTGTTTCTAATTTCTTCCACGTTGGTGACGTCACAGTATTGAGAGACAAAAGTCCTATTTGCAGCGTGAGATTCTCGCCGGGCGCGGTGGCGTGCGCCTGTAATCCAAGTCACTGGGAGGCTGAGGCTGGCGGATCGATTGAGCTCAGGGGCTCTGGGCTGCAGCGGACTATGCCGATCGGGTGTCCGCACTAAGTTCGGTATCGATATGGTGTTCCGGGGGGAGCCTAGGACCACCAGGTCGCCTAAGGAGGGGTGCACCGGCCCAGGCCGGCAACGGAGCAGGTCAAAGCCCCCGTGCCGCTCAGTAGTGGGATCGCGCCTGTGAATAGACGCTGTAGTGCAGCCTGAGCAATACAGCGGGACCCAGTCTCTTTTGGGTTTGGTTTTTTTTTTTTTTTTTTCTCCCCCTCCCACCCACGTGTAAAACGTTTTAGTCACAGTAATATATTGTGTTTTGTATGATATGCAAAAAAATAAAAAAATAAAATACAGCTGCATCCTTTATTTTAAAATACTACTTTGGGAAAATCGGGGGTGCCAACGTATATGTACATGTACATGTACAACGTATATGCCTTGGTTTGTACGTGTGTTGCAACCTCATGGACATAATAACATTTGATAATAACACTGATTGTTTTGCAACAATTATTTAGCAAAACAAAGTAAAAAAAAAAACAGAGGCATGTTCACGGCTGGGATATGTGTGGACCTTACATATGCTTTCCCCCCCCCCCTTTTCTTTCTGAAACACTCCCAAGAATTACTTGGTAGACCCTCAAACTCAGAAGACATCGTGTTTCACATCCTGTTCATAGAGAAAGTTGCAACCACCGATGTGGAGAACAGATAAGATGAAAGTGATTCTTTTTTCCGGTTTTTTTAAATAGCAGATTCAGCATCGCGTTACAATAATGATGATTTATTTCGAACATGTAAATAAGCAGGATATAACACACAGATAAGCCCTTGCCGATAATCTGAAGTGATCAACACATAAAACTCAGCGAACAAATCTCATAATGCATCAGATTATTTGTTACGTGTTCGGGAAGGTACCAAAAAAAAAGGTACAAACAATGGTTTTAAAGAGGTTTAAGGATGAAGAGGAGGCCTTGCTTCTCTCATGACAATGATACCTTGGTGGATGCTATTATTCGTTCTTCCTCATTATTGTTTTTATTGTTGGGGATTTTTTTTCTCCTTTTCTCAGAATTTAATTGCTGTCACCGTTGTTTTTCTAATGGGGCACCATTATTACTGCTTTTATTATCTGGGCTTCTTTTTCGCTTGTTTTCAGTAGTTTTTATTGCTTTAATTCCTTTGCTTACACACACACGCACGCACGCACGCACGCACACAAACACACAATTTCATTTCATTTTTTTCCACTATTTTTATTCCTTTTTTTAACTCATTGACAAGGTATACGAGTAAGGCATGTGTAAAAAAAAAGTTTACGAATGAGATTGTCTAGCTTGAGCATCAGAGAGGGGGCAGGATATTATAAATAGAAACTTCCTTCTGCTCCTTTTCAAACATGTAACATTTGCTTGTTTACTATGTTTGAACTAATAACATTTGCTTGTTTACTGTTTGAAATTAAGACCTACCTACCTACTTACCTAAAAGGAGTAGGATGAAGTATACACTTATTTTCTCCTACCCCTCAATAACAGTCTGTATACAGGTTTAAAACAGTTAAAATGCATTAGCGATATGCTTTGAAATATCGGTGTGACTTTACGTGTCCATCGCGTTATTAGACTTTATAATTCAGATTTTTATAAACAGGCATACTATTTTGGTTGTCCTACAGTGCCTCCTACTGGAGAGGAGTAGTAAAAATCCCAACACAGACTGATATTAGCTTCAGAATTCCTGCTGGTGTCGCTACGTGCCCATCGGGTGAGAGCTCGTCTTCACAAGGTTATCACGCATCCTCACAGAAACAATTATTAAATTATGATAAAGTGTGAAACACATTAAGAGACATTATGGCTGATGATATGAGTTGAGGTTATGCTTACCGCATCTTTCTGTGCATGAGTTCTATGTAGGACATCAATCTGCACAGTTTTAATGGTCAAACAGCCCAAATGCCCAAATGACTCATGTTTGGGGAGTCATTCATTTTGAGTTGAATCAGTACCATTTCGAAACTCCTACTTGTATTTACTGGTCATATCATGCTTCAGAAGCACCAAAATATTAACATGACACCTTAAAAAAAAGTTGCTTGTAAACGAAGGGGCAAGTAAGATGGGCAAAGTCTATATATCACCCCCCTACAAAATATAATTTAAATCACATGCTTTTAAGATTGCCACCATAATAACAATGCTCCCTAAGCCCTGAATCATTTCCTTCCACAAAGTTGTGTAGTTTGATCTGATTCTAAAATATCATGTCATGTGCATTGCAAGACGGTTATCGCTCATTACAACAATCTTTTGTGTGTGTGTGTGTGTGTGTGTGTGTGTGTGTGTGTGTGTGTGTGTGTGTGTGTGTGTGTGAATTAATTGTAAAGCGCTTTGAGTGGCTGTTGCAGTTATAAAAGCGCTATAAAATGCAACTTGATTGATTGATTGATTGACACACAAGCTGACAAGGTACAAAAACAAATCCAGGGGACTAAAGTGGAACAACTTTCTATTTTTGTGTAAAGATTCATTATTGCATCTTTGGGCTGTAATAATCGACGTTTATCGTCATATGAACGATGGAATTTTGTATGCATGCTGGGCTTTGGTGTAATAGGGTTGTAGAACAGTGTTTTCATCCATTATCTTTGGCCCCCTCGTGAATAGAGACTGTAATCGGGGGCCTCAGCATCAGTACGGACTGCATTTTGGACCCTGTAATATTTACGCAGACCCTAGAGACCCTAGAGACTTTTAAATCTTGGTTAAAGACCTACCTACCTCTTCTCACTGGCATTCAATTCAAGTTGAGCTAGACACCGTGATTTTATTGTGGAAATATTTGTATGCTTGTGTTTTATTGTTTACATTTTAATTCCTTTAGTTTACTTTTACATTTATTTTTATATTCATATGTGTTACTTATTTTATATTGTATTTTAAGCTTGTGCAGCACTTTGGTTCAACGGTGGTTGTTTTAAATGTGCTATATAAATAAACTTGACTTGACTTGACGATAGCTTCAGAGACTGTGGCAGCGGGCCCTATCAATGGGCTTTGTCAGGCTTTAGTCCCTGGCTGTTTATCTCTTGGAATTTCACTTGTATATGACTGCAATACCCACAATGTTGTTGGACCCCGTGGCCCTGGAGCATTTGTCCCACTTGCCCAGCAGATAATCCAGCCATTCATTTAGGCAGCTCAATGCAAGAAAACGCAGTATCAGTTCTTCATAATCAATCATTACTTTTGTGAATTGCACCGTATAAATGATACCATTATTTATAGTGCAATTCACAATATAGATAATGGTATTATTTGTGACGCATGCTTTTATCTCTTCGCATCTAGACTATTGCAATGCACTTCTTACTGGTTTACCCAAAAAAAAAGTACTGATAGGCTGCAACTAGTACAGAACGCGGCAGCAAGGGTCTTCACAAAAACCAGGATGAGAGATTACATTACTCCAGTTTTAATGTCTTTGCAATGGCTTCCTGTAGCATTGAGGGCTGATTTTAAAATTCTTTTACTTGTGTTTGAGGCTCTACATGGTTTAGCACCCTCATACCTATCTGACTGCTTATCTGACTATGTTCCCGAGCAGCTCTCATAGATCCTCTGGTCTAAGATGCTGCTCTCGTAGATCCTCTGGTCTAAGATGCTGATCTCTTAGATCCTCTGGTCTAAGATGCTGGTCTCTTAGATCCTCTGGTGCTGGCCTGCTCAGTGTCCCTAGAATGAACTACAGAAAGGATGGCGAAGCAGCATTTTGTTTTTAGGCACCGACGGCTTGGAATAGACTCCCCCAACAAATAAGAGAAGCAATGTCCACAGATACAGTTAAGGTCAAAATTATTAGCCCCCAAGAAACTATGGAACATGTCCTTAAAATTCTGCCCAATGTTTGCATCACTCATAAAACGTTACATAGTAAAACATTCATCAATGTTAAGGCCCCTATTTGGTACATTTTGGAATGTAAAATAAATCTTCAGTTTTACTTTAAACTAAATGTAGGGAAAATTGAAGTGGTCAAAATTATTAGCCCCCATGTGATTTATTTGCTTTCAAAGCACACCTGAGCAATCACACAGCATTAAACTTTACTTAAGAGACTCCAATGCACTGGGGACTGGGGTTCGCGCCCCGGTCTCGTCAGATCCGACTATGGCCGGACTCGACGAAGCAGCGATCATTGGCAACGCTGTCTTCGGGAGGGGGGCGGAGTCGGCTTGTGTTCGTCACGTGAATGCGTCTCTGTGTGTGTCGGAAAAACAGTGGTTCGGCTTGGAGTCGCCTTGTCACGAAAGTGGCGAGGCGGTCTCCTTCGAGACTGCCGGCCGGAGAGATGCAGTTGGCGAACGCATACAGTGCGAGGGTGGGTGTTTGAATTAAAATAGGGATCGATTGGCCACTAAATTGGGAGAAAAAAGGGAAAAATCAGAAATAGATTTTAAAAAAAGAGACTCCAATGAACAGGGCTAGTGGCACTTGAACACTTGATTGAGAGGGACTACTCTTAAATTCTTGGTAAGAAGTAATTTCATCATGCCAAAAAGTAAAGAAATCAGTCTGGAACTCAGAAAGAAGATAGTGGATGCTCATCTTAATGGGGAAGGCTATACTGCCATTTCCAAGCATTTCACTGTGTCTAGAACAGCTGCACATTGCATCATTGCAAAGCACAAGGAGACAAATTCTGTTAGAAAGAAACCTGGGCGTGGTCGAAAGTGCAAGATTTCAAAACTTTGGAGAGGAAAATAGTCAGAGATGTCAACAACAATCCCCGGATCTCTGCCAAGATGATTGTTGCTGAACTGGCCTCTTCTGGACTTGATGTTTCAAGGAAGACTGTTGTGAGGGCTCTTCATCGTGGTGGGCTTCAAGGTCATCATCCAAGAAAAACTCCATTGCTCAGACAGCGGCACATCAGAGCCAGACTGAAGTTTGCCCGTGAACATCTGAAACATGGGCATGAGTTTTGGAAGTCTGTCCTTTGGTCTGATGAGACTAAACTTTAGCTGTTTGGGCACACAAAGTTGCCACAGTTAAACATGGTGGTGGGAGCATAATGCTGTGGGGCAGTTTTGCTGCTTCAGGCACAGGGAACCTTGTTCGGGTGCATGGGATCATGAAGAAAGAAGATTATGTTGACATTTTGAAGGATTATGTAAAGAAATCTGCTGCCAGTCTAGCTTTAGGTCGCCGCTGGGTCCTCCAGTAAGACAATGACCCGAAGCATACATCCAAGTTGGTCCAAAACTTTTTGAAGGACACCAAAATCAAGGTCCTCGAGTGGCCCTCTCAGAGCCCAGATCTCAATCCTACTGAGAATCTGTGGCGGGAGCTCAAGGTTCATGTCCATGCTCGAAAACCACACAATCTGGATGAGCTGGAACAATTTGCCATGGAAGAATGGGCTAAGATCCCTCAAGAGACATGTGCCAACCTAGTTAGGCACCACCATAAGAGGTTGTTGTCAGCTGTGTGTCAGAAAGGTTACACTATTGACTTTTAATTATCAGAGGGCTAATCATTTTGGCCTTGTCATTTTTGTTTTTTCTTGGTTCAATTCAGCGCATCAGTAAAATATTTTAATCAAGTTTAGTGGAGATTTTGTCTTTGTTCTTTTGGAAGCAAATAAACTATAAACACTTTTGGTTATGGTCATTTCCATGGAAAAGTTAAGGGTTTTGTTTAATTTCATAAAGGGGGCTAATAATTTTGACCTTAACTGTAGTTTTAAGAATCAGCTTAAGACCCATTTTGTATGCTCTTGCTTTTAACTGATTCCACTTTATATTACTTTTTATTATTCTTATTTTTTATCTTGTATTGTGGTTTTATTTCCTGCCTTGTTTTATGCTTCTTCTTTTTTTGCTTAGGTTTGGGCTTTATTGTTTTTAACTTATTTTATCTGTATCGTTATTGAATTTTATTGTTTCCCCTGTTTTCAATGTAAAGCACTTTGAGCTGCATTTTATGTATGAAAGGTGCTATACAAATAAAGTTTATTATTATTATTACTTATATTCATGTTTAAATCAGAATCAGCTTTATTGGCCAAGTGTGCCTATGTACATGAGGAAATGGACTCTGGTACACAGCAGCTTCTAGCACTTGCAGACACACAAAAAAAAAGAAAAAGAAAGAAAAAACAAAACAAAACAAAACAACAAACAAACAAAAAACAAGAAATAAATGGAACGACAGCAAGACATTGGCAACAAGCATGCATGCACAACATACTATGAAGAGTTTTGTTATGGTTTAGTAATCAACAACTTATGCCCACCATACCCCAACTCCACAACCCATCGTGCCCATATACAATGCTACCTAAACTCCCACTATATTAAACTATATTATCTTATCTACTACAAGTATACACTATCTATTGACCTACCATCCATCTCACACCTACATGCTATATTATATGTTAACCACAACAATAACAGCAAAAATTTGTAACAAGTATGGGTGGGAAGTGTGGGTGTGTGACATATGATTAACATTATGATTCCCTCTTTAAACTAGATGTGCAATACAAATGTACAATTGTGAATACACATAAAAGTGGCATGTTAATATACACAGATTCACAAAGTTGAGCGGAATACTAGAGAAAGTGACTGACTCGTGCCATCGCTGTTATTTAATCATAAGACTACATCACACAAATAAAACATGTGTCTCGATAAATAATCTCTTACTAACGAGCAACATGTTAAGCACAAAATTGTTTGCATATAAATATCGATATCTCAGTGATATCTTAATGGCTAAACAGCTTGACATCAGAGTTGTGCTTAGCTTACCTCCTGACCAGGTTACCTTTCCCAAATGTACTCTGGACAGAACTCCCAGCCACATTTAAACCAGCACACAGTGTCGTCTGAGCATTAGTCATGTGACCACCTACAAAAGTTAAAGGTCAGAAATGGGCTTGTTCGTAATGATGACATATTGTTGGGTTTGGAAGATGTTAAGTGACTCCTACCCTGTCGGTGAACCACCGACTGCTGGGAAATCCTCAGGCCTGTATGCATTGTAAGGATTAAGCTAGAAGTAGCCCTGACTATCACCAGGCTAGGGTTAGCCTATTCCAATGCTACTGTCACCGTTTCCGGGTGGGCTATGAAATGTGGGGCCAAAAATGGTGAAAGCTGATTTCTATTCATTCATTCATTCATTCATTCATTCATTCATTCATTCATTCATTCATTCATCCATCCATCCATCCATCCATCCATCCATTCATTCATTCATCAATTAATTTTTGAGATTGTACACATCCTCAGTAAAATTCAGACATCTTCAAACCATGGGTGGATACTGGATACCAGGTTCGGCTCAGTATCGAACCAGTGTTACCCGTACCATAATTGTGTTAACAGTGACTACGTTATCCTTGTTTTCGCAGGTCTTACAGACATGGCTTACATCTCAAGTATGTGAAAAACCCTCTTTTAATTGAAATTTAAAGCACTTTGCGGCCCTTTTCTTCAATTTCTTTTAGGTAACAGAGAATCTTCCCACAGTCTTTTCCTGTTGAATAGAGATGACAAATAGGGCCGCTGTCCTTTTCTATATCAAAAAAGTAGGACTGACTGTAAATCAGGAACACTTTATTTGTCTGGGGGTGAACACGATTTCCCCCCAGCTTACAGCAGTGCAACACAAAGACAAAAACACATATCCAAGAACTACAAGAACACATATCCAAACTAAACAAAAAAAATTACAATGCAGCCAGGATGACTGTCTGAACTGCTGGTCTGCATGGGCTAGCAGTTAGCTTAGCCTACCCCGCTTCCGCGTCCTGTCAGATCACCCTTGGTGTTACCTCTTCGGGCACGGTCCCAGGCAGGGCCATGGTCCATGGGCCCACCGGACCCAGCAGACCAGGCTCTCCCTGCCCATCCAGCACCAGCTCGCCCAGCCATCAAACGAAGACACAAACTTAGACACAGACGTGGACAAAGACACTGTTAATATCTTTATTATATATGCATTCCCTTGACTCGATCTGAGTGGTTGGTGCATGCGGTTGTATAAAATGTTGTCCATCATGGTGTTCCCTCGGTGTTCCCTCTAATGTCGACAAAGTCACCTTCACTAAGTGATTTTTGGAGGAAAAAAACCAAACAAACCCCGAACCAGAATGAAAATATCAAAGCACGTACGTTGTCTTGTTGGTACATTTTGGACGTCAACACGGTACAACTGTTGTTTTTGAGCTCTGCGTACATTCCTCAAAGGCCTCCGAAGGAGTTTATGAGTACACCTCTACTTAGAGGAAACTTAAACAAACAAAAAAACCCTCAGGCCACTTAAGGAGTTTTGAAGGGGTTTTGTTGTTGTTGTTTTCAGCATCACATGCGGCTCAAACCATAAAGCGGGCCACACAACGTCGGCCACGCAGCGTCCAACCTGATTTGTTTCTATAAGCTGTGTGTACACGTATTGTGTCTGAGCCCTGGTTCAAAAGAATTAGGCTAATCTGCCTCGCTTTTTTTCCCTTCATTTTTTTTCCACTCTTTACTGTTTTGGACAGCGTTAAATGCCAAGCATTAGAAACGTCTGCCCTCGTCCAAGCTCTTCATGATTCCTCTGATGGTGGAACATGTTTTTGTGTGGGAGGGCTGTGCTGCCAGGCAAAGCTGCTTTGGTCCTGATTTTCTCTTCTTTTTTTCTTTTCCCTCTTGCAAGAAAATCTTGATGTTGCTCCATCAAATGCCACCGTGAGATCAGTTTGGGCGACACCATGAATGCAAAAACAAAATAACAACAGCAACTTTATGACATGGCGGCTTCTGAGTTTTGCGCACATGACTCTTTTTTTTCTTTAAAGCCAGCGGTATGTATAAATGTGGGAGATAGACCATGAAGATGAAACATCATTGAACAACCCTCCCACAGCCAAGTGGATGTGAATACACACACACACACACACACACACACACACACACACACACACACACACACACACACACACAAAGAAAAATTTCCACTGGGTTCATTTTCCGAATATCTGAAGTTTCAGCGTGTTAGAAATTTGCTTAAATGTTTATTGGTGTCGATACCCTTAAACTCTACGTGTAGTCATCTACAGTAAACCGACTCAGAGGAATTTCTAGGTGGGGTGTTGGGGAGCCCCTCAAGCTTTTCCCCATCCCCATCTCCCTGAGACAGGTATCACTGCTGCAGCTGGTGTGGCGTATGCCCAGAGACCAGAGGCCGATGGAGGAAAGCACCATTTGCAAATGTGCAGGACCCAGTCATCCATGTAGAGCTTCTCTCTCGACACAGGAGCAATTTCAATAGATGCTTTAACTGAGACATGTCTATGTGTCTGATTTAAAAAGAGAAAGAAAGACTGTGAGCCCCCCCCCCATCACCATCACCACCACATACACACACTCGCTCACACACAAACACACACTCACAATACACACAAGTATCGTTGCAAGGTGAGTATCCTGTGCAATTTAGAAGAGAATCCCAGCCATCTGTCTAACCATGAATGAATGGACAGAGGGCGAGCAAGGTTTTGCAGGTAATGGGCAAACGGTTGTATTTTGGGAGAACGTGTGAAGGGACGCAGACGCAGCATTGTGCGAACAAAATTAATATTGCTGTGCCATTGAGTTCATATGGTGATCCTTTTTTGTCGCAATTTCTCACCTTTGTAGTAAATACGGACTCTTTCTGGAGTTTACAAGATTACACCATATGCTAGGAAGTTTACATATGTGAACTTTTTATGAGACATGTGACTTCCGGTTTAATGCCTTCCTCCTGGTCCTTACCAGAAACCGCATCAGATTCGGTTATTAGGCAGGCACCGTGTCTCGCTGTGTGTGTGTGTGTGTGTGTGTGTGTGTGTGTGTGTGTGTGTGTGCGCGCGCGCGCGAGCATGTGTGTGTGTGCGTGTGAGCGAGAGAGAGGAAGGGAGGGACCAAGGAAGAGAGGGCTAAAAGGAAGAGATCGTAAATGAGAGTCAAAGAAAAGGAGTGACAGCAAGAGAGAGAGCGAGAGAGCGAGAGAGAGAGAGAGAGAGAGAGAGAGAGAGAGAGAGAGAGAGAGAGAGAGAGAGAGAGAGAGAGAGAGAGAGAGAGAGGGAAGAAAAAAGTCATTACTCATTAAGTGATGAGCCAAGTTCTCTGCAACACTCTTTCTGGTACATTGACCGTCACACTCACACTTACAAACCGAAAGCAGAAGTGGAGAGCAGCAAGGGGTTTCAGGCGCCACAGTTGGCTATGGCTCAAGGCTCTGACAGTAATGACACAAGTTACCATAAGTCCCCATCGCCGAGCAGCAGGCTGGTAAGTACACACTTTATTCTAACGCGCTACAACGAGGCATGTTTGGTCAGAATTCATTCGGGTACGTCACATTTCTTGAGTGATGGATGCTGAATAAGAGAAGAAAAAAATAAAAAACTGGTTGAGAGAGAGAGAGAGAGAGAGAGAGAGAGAGAGAGGAGGGAAAGTGCTTCACGTGCTTACCTGTCAAACACCGAATGTTTTCCCGTGACCTTTCATCGTGCTTGGTGCACATTTGACGAATGGAGTGTCGTTGTAGAACGTGCTCCTGCCTGTTTCTGGCTTCTTATGACACTTTGCCGGAGTCTTTCACATGCACACACACACACACACACACACACACACACACACACACACACACACACACACACACACACACACACACACACACACACACACACACACACACACACACGTGGATTGACTCGCTCCGCCGTAGGTTTAGGCAAATACTTATCAGTTGAACAAGTAGCGGAGGTTAGTCGTTTCTTTTTGGAGGAACCGAACTGTGATAGGAGGGATGTTACAGAGTCTGTTTGACACGTTTGTTCCTATCAACGTGAATTCTCTCACATCATCACACGTGACGGCTGTGCTAAATGGTTTCATGTGTGAAGGTCTCCTGCACATTGCACCCCTACGCTTGTTAAAAAAGCATGTAAGAAAATGGTTCACAATTTTTCTTTTCCCCCAATGAATTGCACTACTAGAGTCACTCAAAGTGGATAAGGCAAAGTATAGATAGGACATATTTTCCAACAATAAATACTCAACTTGGTATAAGAATTAAGATTTGGCTAACTGGATCTACTCTGCGTGCTCGCTAGATGGCTAATTCAACAAAATGCTTCAATGAATGACACGGTGGGCGTTCTAGAGTCACAGAAAAAAAAATGCAATGAATTATATCCTTTGTGCACAATTGACTCAGCGTTTTGACTTTGCTTAGTTATTCTGATACCACATAAGTGAAGGTTAGGACATGAAAGAGGGTGTGCCCAAAGTTCAACCGATCACTCAACCACAACCTTGCCCAGCTTCTGCCATTGTAATTATAATGCCGTTTTCTTTTAAACTGTCAATAAGGCCGGTTTTAGCCTTGCGAATCAATGTTGCACCCAAAACATGCGAGTGTACGACAGCCATTTTTACCAAATTTGAGACGTTCCAAGGTTTTAGGCTGTTGCATAAGCCTCAAATTTAGGCCTTTGTGTGTTTTCTCAGGCTTCCACAGATGATGCAAAGAAGGTGATGCGGAGGGAGAAGAACCGGATTGCAGCTCAGAAAAGCAGGATGAGACAGACTCAGAGGGCCGACAGTCTGCATTTGGTGAGTAAACGTTCAATACAAGAGGCTAGTCATTGAAAGAACCAGATCTGAGAGCAAACTACCCTAGAATTTGAATAGCTAACCTTGCAAGACCTTGTTCAAACATGCCTATATGATGTTGCATTAAAAAGAAACGTTATTTCATAAATGAGAAAGTAGGCCTTCCACATAGTGTACCAGTTTGCACAGCAAAGTAAGTTACACTTGTGGTGCATACTATATGTAACCCAGTTCAAAACTCACAAAACCCCTATATTGTAACAGTATCACTGCATGGTAATAGTAGTGATGACAAATTCATGATGGTGACAGATTATTCATAATGAGCGCCAACTACTCAGTAATAGAGAAAAATGAGGTGGCCGTTTCACCACATGGTTCTCACACAGAAGCTTTGTCAAAGCTGGTAACTCAACTCAGATCAATATGACAGCCCAGACCTCCACAACGAATGCCCAAAACTTCACAGTCTTGATCTGTCTTTCAAGGCACCCATGCAGTGCCTCTGTCTCTGGGCATTGGTTTGCATTATATTTACAGGACGCTACCTGACCATGTGGCGATGTGTCATGGCTCCTGTTGAGCTGCACACTTGGATGCTTCTCTGTGTGTTTGCAGAAGCCCAAGGAATAAATTATCAAGTGTGGGCGTAACTCCTTTTTCCAGCAGAACCCACCACCAGAGATTATTGCACTGAATCTAAATATCAAAAGTAGGTTTTGGCCCACGGCTTTATTCAGTGCTCTCATCCTCCTCCTTTGTGCAATCCCTGCATGTGATGAATGGTGGCCAACGCCAGAGCTCACTCTTTCATTACAGCTGCTCTCTCTGCTCCTTGGCTATGTGCATCAGGCCTTTTGACACCAATTTTCACAGTATCTTAAAGAGAGAAGCGCAGATGTTTCTGATTTCTTATTGCAAGCATCTAGCTTTGAAGCTAGTGGACTTAATCGACGGGAAGGTACAACTACAGGCTTTCTATTGCCCTCTCAACGTTGGAGTTATCAAACCCATTTATCAAGTGAGTAAAGGAAATTGACACCCCTGTGTGACTACTATTACTTTTGGCTGCTCCCGTTAGGGGTCGCCACAGCAGATCATCCGTTTCCATTTCTTCCTGTCTTCTGCATCTTCCTCTGTTACACCAGCCACCTGCATGTCTTCCCTCACCACATCCATAAACCTCATCTTTGGCTTCCTCTTTTCCTCTTCCCTGGCAGCTCCATATTCAGCATCCTTCTCACAATCTACCCAGCATCTCTCCTCCACACATGTCCAAGCCATCTCAATCTTG
This sequence comes from Lampris incognitus, assembly GCF_029633865.1. NCBI lineage: Eukaryota > Metazoa > Chordata > Actinopteri > Lampriformes > Lampridae > Lampris > Lampris incognitus. Next base: position 23,261,406 of record NC_079225.1, on the reverse strand, counting down.
ACTCTTGTGCTCTCCAAATCGTCCAACTTGAGCGGTCCCTCTAATGTAATCATTCCTAATCCTGTCCTTCTTCATCACCCCTGGTGAAAATCTTAGCATCTTCAACTCTGCCACCTCCAGCTCCGCCTCCTGTCTTTTTGTCAGTGCCACTATCTCCAAACCACATAACTTAGCTGGTCTCACAACCATTTTGTAAACCTTCCCTTTAACTCTTGCTGGTTCTCTTCTGTCGCAAACCACTCCTGACACTCTTCTCCACCCACTCCACCCTGCCTGCACTCTCTTCCTCACCTTCTCCTGCCCTCCCCGTTACTTTGGACAGTTGACCCAAAGTATTTAAACTCATACACCTTCGTCCCCTCTACTCCTTGCATCCTGACCATTCCACTGTCCTCCCTCACATTCACGCATAGGTATTCCGTCTTGCTCCTACTGACTTTCATTCCTCTTCTCTCCAGTGCATACCTCCACCTCTCCAGGCTCTCCTCAACCTGCACCCTACTCTCACTACAGAGCACAATGTCATCCGCGAACATCATAGTCCACAGAGATTCCTGCCTGATCTTGTCCGTCAACCTGTCCATCACCATTGCAAACAAGAAAGGGCTCAGATCCGATCCTAGATGTAATCCCACCTCCACCTTGAACCCATCTGTCATTCCAACCGCACACCTCACCATTGTCACACTTACTCCCCTTCCACCTGATCTCTTGCACACACAGTACGTCTACCTTTCTTCTTTCCATCATATCAGCCAGCTCTCTCCCTTTACCAGTCATAGTGTCAACATTCAAAGTTCCAACTCTCACCTCCACACTCCTACCCTATCTCCTGTCTCGCTGCCTCTAGACAGGCCTCCCCCCTCTCCTTCTCCTTCGCCCAACAGCAGCATAGTTTCCACCGGCACCCTGCTGGTTAACACTACCGGTTGTTGGTAACCTGGACCTCGACCGATCCGGTATGGAAATCTTATTTATGACCCGCATATTTGATTTGGCAAAGATTTTATGCCGGATGCCCTTCCTGACACAACCCTCCCCATTTATCCGGGCTTGGGACCGGCACTAAGAATGCACTGACTTGTGCATCCTCAGTGGCAGGGTTGACACCCCTGCGTGACACCAAAGAAAATCTTGCAAATGTTGGTTTGGACATTTCCTCAGCTACCTCTTTCGCTGACCTCTATTTGTGCACGTTAACCTGGTTTTCTTTTTCTGTGTGATTTGAGGCTTCAGAGAAGAAAAAAAAGAAAAAAAAGAAAAAGAAAAATCTGCTCGGTTAACAAAAACTATCTTGTGTGCAGCTTCTTCGTTTGAACTTTATCAGATGAACTTTAGGAATTTTGGAGTCATTGAACCTCAAACAAATGTAAACTGTGGGTGGCAGTTGATCCAGTGTTGGTGATTTGAATCAATGGCTTTCTTCCTGCTCAGTATCTTGAACATCATCGCTCTCTTCAGGCCCCGTAAAGTCGCACACAGCGATGGGGTACCACAGTGCCTTTTTCTATTTTTTTTCTGTGGTTTTGGTTTTGTCATATCACTTGATAAACAGGAAGATGAATTTTCCTGCACTACGACACTAGGCCTGTTTCCTCTCTCTTCAAGAGTATTTTTCTCTTCAAAGAAAATGAGCTTGCATTGTATGTCGTGGGCAGGAGGGGAGAAAAGAGGTAGTCACTTCTGGTAAAATGGAGACAGCAGTGGGCTGTATTTGGCTAAGTGACGTATTCGCAGGGGTTTGCCCAAAGAGTATCAGTATCTGACAACAAGGATCTATTGCTTTGGTGTTATAATGTCTGGCCACAATACTATGACCTTTAATGCAGCGACCCAAGTGGAACTTTTTCTCCCCTGCAATTCTCACATTGCAAAGAAGAAGTATTATTACCCACTAGCTTGCAGTTAACACCACCGATCCTACATATAAAAGCTGTATTCACAACACAGGTGACAGGAATACTACCCAATTATGTGATCTGTGTTTTGTAATATCAGCTGTAGCGGTGGTGACTTGTGGGGCTGCTGCCTCGTTTTATTTTTTACTACTTTATTAACCCCTGTGGGGAAATACTTTCTCTTCATTTAACCCCTCCTAGCTGTGTAGCTAAGAGCAGTGGGCAGCCGCCGTGCAGCCCCAGGGACCAACTCCAGTTCTTCTTTCCATTGCCTCAGTCAGGGGCACAGACAGGAGTATTAACCCTAACATGCATGTCTTTTTGATGGTGGGAGAAACTGGAGCACCTGGAGAAAACCCACCACAGACATGGGGAGAACATGCAAACTCCACACAGAGGATAGCCTGGGATGACTCCCAAGGTTGGACAACCCCGGGATTTGAACCCAGGACCTTCTTGCTGTGAGGGGATAGTGCTAACCACTGGGCCACCGTGCCAGTTTGTCGCATCACCTTTGTTTACTTTCTGTCATCCCTCCGAATCCAAACGTTGACTTTACATAGGATAGCCTACAGTCATTAGGCTTACGAGGAGCATGTTTGCGTGAGTGCTAACCTCTCATGTTTTCTGCTTTCAGGAGAGCGAGGCCCTGGAGAAAGAGAACGCTGCCCTAAGGAAGGAGGTGAAGCGGTTAACAGAGGAGGCCAAGTATCTCTCCTCTGTGCTGAGCAGCCATGAACCTTTGTGCACTGGCCTAGCACCACAGACGCCAGACCTCCTCTATCCTCCACATCACAGCAACTATCACCACCAGCACATCGCTGTTCCACACTACCAGCACTGACCTGACCCAATGCTGAGGTGGCCGTAAGACATGCTGCGAAAGATGACTGACCTCAATGCAGAGTAAATGGACTTGGAAAGGGGATATGGGGGGTGGGGGTGATATGCATTGCCCATAGATTTTAGCCTGTAGACAGTTTCCCCACATGACCGTTTACATTTTTGTCAGAGTGGGGAATATCCATAAAGAATTGTATGTTGGGCCAGTAAACCCCACCTCGCTCCAGAGAGCGACAGGGTTTGAAACCAAACTGGAGAGTTTGACAAGAGGTACTTATCCGAAAACTATTTATTATGCTTCTGATCATCTATTTGCTCATATTTGAATAATTGCAGGGATCAGCATGTGAAATTATTTGACTTGATGGGTGGAACTATGACCGTTGAACTAGTCGTATGTTTACATTGAGACAGAATTCCAACCTATATTAGGGTGACTCAGAAGTATTTTATGTTAATGTTTTGTTTTCTTTTGTTGTTTTTTTTTTACAAGTGTGATAGAGAGCACATTTTCTGACATGTCATGTGTTAGTTTTATTTTTAAAAAATCTAATGTGAGATTTTTAGGTACTGTGTTATAGACATGTTGGCGTGTATTGTGTTGTAAGATACATTGATATCACTCAGGAGAAGCCTTCAGCATACGTAAGATTTGATTGTAGACGCACCTGGAATGTATAGTGAATGTGCTTTAGGTTGACATGAGCCAAAGCTTGGAGTCAAACAAAGGCTCTGCACTGGCAGATTGATTGATTGATTGATTTATTAATTGATTGATTGATTGGTTGATTGATTGATATAGTGGTGGTAACTATCAACAGTGCTGATTTGTGAGAAGGCCAAGTACAGATATTTATTAAATGTGATTTCTTATAGCTGATCATTAATAAGTTCTGTAGTGATGTTTCTATGTGTGGCTGCTATTTGTTTTTCCCCTGATAAATTTACCACAATACAATGTGTGTCCTGAGGTAGAGAGGTAAGCACAACGGAACTTCGCTTGAAAAAAAATGCCTTTTTACGTTCACAGCTGCAGCTGCATCGGGACTTTTTACATGTGGGTAAAACCGGAGGGAAGAGACCACCTTCATGGACTTTTTTGACATTTATCATTTTTTGGCATTACCATCGTTTTTACCATTGACCTATCAAGTCCCTAGGTGGCGCTGTTGGACCGCCATACTGTGCAGCATTACGTCAGCTAAGGGTCCATTTGTCCAGTTTGGAACTTTTTGTCATTGAAATGAACAGCAACGTTTATTTACCACGCCATCAACACCGTTGCGCTAAACCAGCGAATCACTGACCATGTTAAAGTAACAACGGGCTATTATGAACGGACAAAGATGAAGCCAAACAGTTAATTTATGCTGTCTTTTTTTTTTTAACCCGCTGGGAAAATCGACAAATACACAAACCTGGCGCTTTATCGGCAAAATGAATACTCGGACGTAAAAAAAAAAAGAAGAAGAAGAAGAAGAGGCAAAGAAATGGGGAAACCTCAAACTACCCACTCTTGCATACTTGAACGTTAAACTGTGAGCGAACATCAGAACAGGGAAGTTGGAGTGAATGAAACTCCGCCCTCGCTGACTATGTGGAGCTTTTGGGGAAGCGGCGGGGCTCCGTACCACGTGCTGGTTGACGGCGTACACCCCTGGGAGAACTGGGTGAGCGGCATATCCCAGTAACCTACGGTATCTGTAGCCAAAAGTCTTTGAATGGGGGGTTTCACCGTAAGTAGGCCGCTGAAGTCAAATTCAGCCAGGGAGGAGGTGTCCAGAGACTAACATGCGCTGCACAAGTTGTGAGTTTGCTCAGCCTCATTGTTCGTTAGCTCGAGAACTCAATCCGACAAACCCCGCTTTATTATAACTTCGAAAAAGTTTCATTCTAGCGGGCTACTTCATCGGAAAACCCCGATGTGAAGGTTATCCGAGGTTGTTGTTGAGTTTAAAGTGTAGCCTGTTGGGTGTCATGAATACTGGTGAAGTACTGTCTCAAAGCTAATTTATGCTACAGCAGCACTGTTTACAGCTGGCGGTTGATTAAAGTGCAATAGATCGACATCATAAAGGGCACATGAGTTGCGTGTATGCGTGGCTTTATTAAGGGGTAAACATGAGTGGGAAACCCACACCTGAAATGAACGATGACAAGAAGGCGAGTTTGGAGAACGATGCAATGACTGAGTCTGGTGGAAACACGGAGCCCCCCGGATCAGCGATCCCACAGCCGAATGGCCATGAGTCGATACGACCCACCCGTCTGTACAAACGAAGGTGGCTGATAGTTTTGTTGTTTAGCTCGTACTCGTTGTGCAACTCGTTCCAGTGGATACAGTACGGGATAATAAACAACATTTTCATGAGGTTCTACAACGTTGACACTTTCGCAATAGACTGGATGTCCATGATCTACATGCTGACTTACATCCCCTTCATCTTCCCTGTGACCTGGCTGCTGGATAAGAAGGGGCTGCGGGTCGTCGCGTTGGCGGCCACCGCGCTGAACTGCGCCGGCACCTGGGTCAAAGTGGCCAGCGTCAGACCGGACCTGTTTGCCGTCACCTTGCTCGGTCAGTTCTGCTGCTCTTTTGCGCAGGTGTTCATCCTCGGGATGCCGTCCAGGATCGCCTCGGTGTGGTTTGGTTCGGAGGAAGTGTCCACCGCTTGTTCCATTGGCGTCTTCGGGAATCAGGTATGTTGCAAAAATGATTTTTCAGGTTAAAAATTCACCGCCGAGGCATTACTTAATCAATGGTTAATTTTTCATTGGAAAAAATAAAAAAAAGAATCGGTTAACTTGATCACACTTCACACTCAATGTTCTTATTTGGCCGGTTGCGTAAATACGCGCGCTCACGCAGACACTTGCAGTGCCTTGGCTGGGTATACTCGTCCACTACGGACAATATGATAGATCATTGACATCACTATTAAAGACACCCAGCTGCAGAATCAAACGCTAACTAGATATGCGCTGTTTGCTGCAGAGATTGCTGCCAATAAACCATGTCAGCGCAGCCGTGGTCTGTGGTAGAAACTCACAACTGTTTAGGTCCCAAAATTGTCACATATCGTGGCCGCTCAAACAAGCACATTTATAAGTATGGTATGTTTAAGATAGACTTACTCAAATCAGTATAGGTTTATGCAACTACTTTCACATCACACAGTCAGTCGTTCAGTCAGCCAGTCACCCACTCACTACCTCATTCACTCTCACTCGCTCGCTCACTCATTTACTTAAAGCCAATAGCTGTATCCATGAATGGACCAATATGAAGGATGTATATTACTCTCATCCATGATCCACATCTGCACCCCCACTCCCTTTCGTCACCTTTCCTACTGGGCAATTCATGTCAGCATTGGTATTCAACAACATATATAAAAGAGACTGAGAGTGGGTTGCTTTCCACTGCCTGTTGGCTAGGGTTTTTATATCTAGTGTTAATAAACGAGAGAGAAACATCTTGAAATTATCCTCCATAATGATACTGACACAATATCGGAGCTATGTACTCGACACAGTAGACTACCGTATGTCAGTCCTTTGTCCTGATACTTCAGTCGTTCGTTATCATTTCCACTGAGCCTCGTTCTCTGAAAACTGTAGCAGCTGAACGTTGACAGTGAGGATTTTCTGTTATTGTTGCCTCCCACATAGTTAGAATGATGTTATTGAAGAAGCTTTAGATTTAGTATGCAGTGTTATGATAGATAAGTATAAACGTAAGACCAAAAAATAAAACGACATGAAGTTCAGATTAACCCTCTTAAGATATACAGGTTTAAGTACTCTTCATCCCTTGATGGCTACTAAAAAGATAATGTCATCTCTACGATAAGATTGAACTTTGATATTAAATATTCCTTTTAGTTTCGTTTATTCTGCTCCATAGTTGTCACTTGACTAATTAAATTTTTTCTCTCCATTGCACTGATTGTGTATAATCAATTTCAAAATAATCTGTGATTCACAATCTGCTTTGCCCTTATACGCATCCTGGGTGCTGTGACTGTTTTCAGAGACTTTAGAAGTTGAAATGAAATCCGTGTGAAACTGCACTCAGAGAACATTGAAGATCTGATTACCTTAACCACCTCTGGAGCTGGTAAGAGAGAAATTGGGCCACGATTACTCAGAAATGTGGATGCAATACATTTACATTAAACCCATCGCAGTTATGTAAAGAGAAATAAACTCCAACCAGAGAGGGTAAACAAATCACACAGGTGGCTGGCAGGCAGGTAAGATGGCAACATATAGCACTAGTCAAATATATAGTATTGTCAGAATTCCTGTGTACGAAACACATGAGGTAGGCTGTTTTTGAATGTAAAGGGTAGTAGAGGATGTAATGCATGCGGCAGTCTCTCAGGGAAGAGCAATCTGATTTTACTCTTTGCACTGGAGATGGATTTTCATGTCAGGTGTAAATATAATCCAGCTGAATCTTATCTACAAACTATTTGGCCAAGGTTCACATTATTATGACAATTACAGGCCTAATTGAGAACTTAGAAAGTATTCAATTCCTTGATAGAAAGACTAGGTTAATTAAGATATGAGAATATAATTTCCGGCTGTGAATAAAGTCAATATTTTTCATGTATCAGGTATACCTTTACCGTAACAGTCGGGGACAAAGTGTTATTCACTCTGTATAGCTGAAGAATAACACGACTGAAAAACATTAACCCAAAGCACTTCTGTGGGTGGATCACAACAACTCTTAATCCTATTCCCGAAATCCACTATGCATTCAAATACAGCAACTGGTTTCACAAGAGTCTTCATTATTGTTCAACAGAAAGATATGTCTATTTCCAATTGCCAAGGTTGCCCTGTTATTGGCACAACATGCCAAGAGGGGAGAAAGGTTCGAGTTAGTAGGAGTGGTTTGAGTAGGGCAAAAATTCTGGGATGTTGGCATCACATGACAACGTGGAGGTGATAAATAGTGGAACATGTGGCCGAGCCTCAAAAGCCAGTCGAAGCAGTGAGCTGTGAATGGGTTGCGGACACTGTCAGACACGCCGTCACGCATAAATAGTCAACACTGGCGACAGTAACAGCAGCTCTAGCAGCTGTCACTCTCCAGCGCATCTAAGTAAAGCCTTGTTCTACTGCAGCGGGTGTTTGCAGTTGCAGCCCTCAGGACAGCAGGCTAGGTCTTTCATGGGAGATCCTCCGGAGTAGGAATAAATACACAACAAGAGATCAGGCTGATAAAGTGTAGTGTCTCTCACGACTATTCCCCTCAGAGACAGGTGAAATGCCACAAAATAATTCTGAACCTGGCGGTGAAGAATGGCCCCATTCCAAGGCAGAAAAGAACCTCGCTCCAGGCCTAGCCTCCATACAGTGGAGCCCAGGACCTTTGTGCAGAGCCATCTCTGTTGGTTCCCGGTTAGACGTTGAGGCTTCGTGTGGAGACCGAGCAGAACTGGTCCCGAAGGCTGAGACCAAGGTTTACCTCCGTCGCTGGGTCATGCTGTTTCTCTTCAGTGGCGTCTCGGCCAGCAATGCCTTCATGTGGCTTCAGTACAGCATCATCAACAACATATTCATGCGTTTCTACAACATCAACTCTTTGGCCATTGATTGGCTGTCTATGATTTACCTGCTTACCTACATCCCGCTCATCCTCCCTGTTCTGTGGCTGCTGGACAACAGGGGCGTCCGGGACGTGGTGCTGGTGGGGGCAGCCTTCAACTGCATCGGTGCCTGGATAAAAATCGGTAGTGCAAGTCCGGATCTGTTCCCAGTCACTTTTTTTGGCCAGTTTGTGTGCTCGGTAGCGACTGTGTTTGTCCTGGGTATTCCGTCTTACCTGGCCTCTGTGTGGTTTGGCCAGAGGGAAGTTTCCACTGCCTGCTCCATAGGGGTTCTGGGAAATCAGGTTTGTCTGACCGTCTGTCTCTTGCAATTAAACGCCTTTCTCTGTCCATGTGTCTGCACAGTGATGCACAATCAATGTATAGCGACAAACAGCCCGACTGCTGTTTATGGGTATACAGTGCTTGACTGCACTGTATGTCAGAATCGGGTGGGACTTCTAGCACCATAGTGTGAGATTGCTAGGTTTATTGCTTGAGCCACCTGTAGAGACCCTCTGATGTTCTGTGTTAGTTCATTAGACTAAATCCGGACAGCTGGTTCACACCCGCCTCCACCGATCACACACTAATAAAAAAGCCACAACTTCAGATGTGAGATTAGTGTTTTATTTTTGCTTTAGCCTTCATTTGGAATATTTGTGCATGGTCTTTATATCAGAGAGGGTTTACTGAAGATAGTGAATATTCAAGATATATTTACAACTCATGCAAATGCTGCAAATAATACTGTACATGCCTGCAATGCAAAAAAAAAATTAATTGACATAAACAAGAGAAGAATAACAGATGCATATTTAATTCATTATACTGGGGCTGTTCACAGTGTGCAGTAATAGTGCTTTGCAGAGTTTTGGTTTCAAGCTAACAAGGACACAGGAAATCAACTTTAAAAGTTGCAATGATGATTTTGTTAAGCAAATGTGATTTTTTTATTCAATGGAAAAAAAATTGCGTACTCCTTTTTAACTTGATGTATTTCTGATTAACTTAATTACAGTGGACTAACATGGACAAGCTATATGTTTTGTTTGCTTGTGTTACAGCTGGGCATTGCCATTGGGTTCCTGGTGCCCCCTATCTTGGTGCCTAACGTGGATGATTTGGATGAGCTGGCTCACCACATCCGCATCATGTTCTACATCACCGCAGGAGTGGCCACCTTACTTTTTATCCTTGTTGTCATCGGTGAGACTTTTACTTTAAAGGCTTTTTCTTACCTCACATTGCATTTTTTTTACTATAAAACTGGATTTTTAGCGACTCTCGAATACCTGTTGTCCTCATACCATAATGTAGAAAAGAAGCAGTCAAATCTGGGAAATTAATGACACTACAGCTGAAGTTGCCATAGACACTATGCTGTTTCAAGCCGTCTTCATTTTGCTCTTTCCCTCATGACTCTGTATATTTTACAAGTCCTACGTTTCGGGTTTGTTTTGTCCTGGTGTTTGTGTAAGTCAGTTTTCCCCAGGTGCAGTGGTCCAAGTAGAGGTGGCTGTACAGTAATTTAATTCATTCTAAACCTGGGACAAAAATTACATTCAGTCAACATGAAAAAGAGCTCCCACACACACACACACACACACACACACACACACACACACACACACACACACACACACACACACACACACACACACACACACACTTCCCTCACGGGAGATTGAAAAATAGCAATCGTTGTGCAAGACGTGACATCATGCGGTACGCTTTGAAAGTGGACATCCAATACAGGGTTTGTCAGCAAACTGCAAACAATTTTGGTTTGGTCTTCGTGTGATGAGTGTCTGTCAGTTAGATTTTTATAATCCGTCTCTCATTAGGGACATAATTTTCAGATGGGGCTATGGGATATTGTTATCAGTTACTACTGTTCTTTGGCAGAAAGTTATGAAATGAACAGGACACGAGTATCAAAAGTTGTGCCTTTGACTCTGTGTCGGCTCAACATCTGTTGAACTTTCTCTCTCTGTCTCTGTCTCTCCCTCGCTGTTTGTCTGTTTCTCCCTCGCTCTCTCTCTGTCTCTGTCTCTGTCTCGTTTTCCACCATTCACTCCCACTTCCTCTAACTACAATTTTTCAATGCCTCTGCTTTTATAAAAATAACTTTATTGCAAAGTTTTGTGCTGTGGAAAAACTAAGACTTTATTCTCTGTTTTGGTTGTGTCATGGTGGTGGTTTTGTTGTGTGTGTGTATGTGTGTTTGCATGTGTGTGTGCATGTGCATGCGTGCATGTGTGTTTGTAGGGGGGGAGGTAGAAGTGACTAGCCACTGTACAGTAATAAACCAATGTTATAAGTGTGTGGCACTTCTTTGTGAGGGGCCAGGTCACGGCCATGCAGGAGCAAGACAGGATAAAAACACCATTGTCCTGTAAGGGGGGAGGGGAGTGGGGCTTATAAGCACTTTGCATTCGGAGAGACAAAAGGATGCTTGTAAAGGCATTCCATAGTTGTACCATGCACTGCACAAGCTCTGATGATAATCATCTGTGTTGTCTGTAGTCCCTTTCCCTGTCGATGGCGCACCTAACAGTGCAAGAACCTCAGCGCTCCCTGAATGGAGTGGAGAGAAATAACCAAGGAAGACTTCTATTTATAGGAGCCAAAGTGTACACTTCTTGCTGACACCATCGGGAAGTGTGTTGCATGTGGGTGTTTGTCCGTCCTTGAATCTGAGGTTGTTTTTTTTTTTCTATGACATTTTCCGACTTTTTTTTAAAAATCCTATCACAACAAATCGCAAGACGTTTTTATTATAACCGCACATAAATTTAGCAGTAAATTGAACGCGAATAATGTGCAAAGATAAAACATGCACTACTTTTGCATATCCCGCAGTTCTGTAGTCAGAGCTTTAAGGACTCGATGCACATATTCACGGTAGAATGTGCGGACTTTTTCCACCCTTTGTTCATTTGCAGATAGAGTTTGTGCACTCAAGGGATATGAATAACGTTGGGCTTCGCCTTTATGTTGCACTTGCTCACTCCAACCACCTAATTCATCTCAGCACATGCACACACACACACACAAAATGCTGTGTGTGATGGGTGTCCTGCTGGCAGGGCCATCTGGGACTCCTGAGTCATGGCCCTGGAACAAGCCTGTGAATCATCGGGGCAGACAAAGTTGTGCAACTCACAGATTACCCTAAATTGCTCATTCGAAGATAAAGTGGTAAGAATTTTGGATGTTGCCTCTCCAGCAAAGGAATCGATGGTAAAAGTAGAAACACCACAACCGCTGCCGGGGTGCGGAAGTTGTTCCAAAAGTGTTGACATTCCATATCCGCTCCAACATCTTTCTTTGTTGTTTTTTTTTAACACGAATTCCAGTAAGAGCATTGAAAATTGATTGATTTGTTCGTAGTTAGTTGGATTTTTTAATTGATATTTCTTGGCGCAGACTCGTTAAGGCAATCGTATCGATGAACAGGGTAATTTGTTATGATGAGGAGGGGCTGTTTACAGTACACAACTCTGCAGGTCTGATGGCCCTGGGCAGACTATGTTAGCGGTAATAATCACAAACAGAGACATCTGCACTGCTTTGTCCCCCCATGGGTCCCGGAGTCATTTTCTGTGGTCTTATCCAGGGAAAAAGGCAGCTTGAAATGTGCCGTATCACAGCGCTCACCCAAAAGGTTGCAATTGTGCACAGGCTCACTTGTTTTTCAGAAAGCCATGGTAGAACAGTGCATCCTGCGTATATACATTTATTGAACACGTGTGCTTGTGTGTGTGTGTTCATCCATCAAGAGGTCATTGCAGCTGTTCTGGGTTGGGCACACAGAAATAGTCAAGTTGGGCTGTGGGATAAAATATTTTCATGTCCATAAACAGGAGATGCATGGGGCAGCCACAGAGAATGGTTGTAGCCATTTTACCAGTGTTTTGTGTACCTCTTTTAAACTACTACTACTACTACTACTCCTGCTTTCGGCTGCGACAGCGGATCATCCGTTTCCATCTCTTCCTGTCCTCTGCATCCTCAGCCACCCCTTATACCTCATTTTAACCTTTTTATTTCTTTCCTTTTTTTTCTTTATTATACCTTTCTTTTTTATACCTTAAATTTTTGTACCTCTTTTCTTTTTTGTACCTCTTTTCTTTTTTGTATGCCTCTTTTTTATACCTCTTTTTTCTTTTTTGTATACCTCTTTTAAAGATGATCAAATATCATAGTGTCAATCAATAGTGAGTGTTATCTTAAACCTGGGTTGGGCCAAAGCCTGAATCATAAACTGATTTAGTAACATGGTTAGTATTTGCTATATTAAAGATATGAGTGTGTTGAGTTTATTTTAGGTATATTTAGTTACTGTATGTCATGCTTTTTTTTTTCTGTTCATGTCAGTTTTCCAGGAGCGACCCGAACTCCCGCCCACACAGGCCCAGGCCACCGCTCGCAGCATCCCGCCAGAGCAGTATTCCTACACAGCTTCCATCCTCAGGCTGCTCCGCAACAAGCCCTTCATTCTCCTCATCATCACCTATGGTTTGTTCACACCACTCTTCACAGTCGATTTCTCATCAGCTTCATGTGTTCTGCATAGCGTTAATTACAGAATAATAGAATATAATGTGCTAGCTCTGATGTTTTAGAGAAAATGTTTATGGATATCAGATGACTCTTGGGACAATGGATGACCCCATGACAGGAGGGTCATAGAAATAGATATGAATATTTTTTTTTGGATTTTCCCCCCTTTTTCTCCCCAATTGTACCTGGCCAATCACCCCACTCTTCCGATCCGTCCCGGTCGCTCCACCCCTCTGCTGATCCGGGGAGGGCTGCAGACTACCACATGCCTCCTCCGGTACATGTGGAGTTGCCAGCTGCTTCTTTTCACCTGACAGTGAGGAGTTTCACCAGGGGGACATAGCGCATGGAAGGATCACGCGATGCCCCCCCCCCCAAACAGGTGCCCCGACTGATCAGAAGAGGCACTAGTGCAGCGACCAGGACACATACCCACATCCGGCTTCCTACACGCAGACACGGCCAATTGTGTCTGTAGGGACACCCGACCAAGCCGGAGGTAACACGGGAGATTCGAAACATTGATCCCCGTGTTGGTAGATAACAGAATAGACCTCTATGCTACCCGGACACCCTCTAGATATGAATATTTTGACTGTACATCAGTAAGCAAAGGTTTTTAAAAGGTATCTATGTGTTCTTGTTTGGGCTTTGGTTTCAACCACTGCACCGTCAACAGTTTAAAGGACATGTCATACAAAGCAGATAGGATAGCCAAAATGAGTGGACCTTGAGATGTGAGAAGATAAAGGACTTTATTTTGGGCTGTTGTTAGTATTGATTTTAGCCATAAAATTATGAAACCCAGGCTTTGACGCATCATCATTCCTCTTGTCTCTCATCATTCTCCAATAAATACATTGACAAACTGTTAATTTGCAGATAGAAGACCCACAGAGATTTCTCTTTCAGAGCTTAATAATGTTTTACTACCTTATCGTGGAATCTGATAAAACTGTATTTAACTGGAAGTAAGTATTTAAAGATAATGAGAAGATGATCTTGTCTTCCCCAAGGGGTTCAAAGTTCGTTCATGGTTTGACAATGTTTGACAGAATGTTTTTGCTCACTTGCCCCGCAGATCAAACATTGCATGAAATCAAATAACAATTGGGTGAATTTGAAATGAGTTTTGCAACAGCCTGTTTACCATAATTACTACTGCATTTCTCGGTCTCGGTAAATGGAGCCATAGCTAACAGCTGTTTGCAGTTTAAGAAAGCCACTGCATTTTAACCTCTCATGGCCATGCCATTTCAAGTCATTCTCATCGTATAACTATTATCGGTGTGTGTGTGTGTGTGTGTGTGTGTTGCCAGATAACTGCTGAGGTTGCTTTGTGTGAAGTTCATTTGACTCTTACCTCACTTGTCTGCATCTCAGAAGAGGCATCTACTTTTTGTGTGAATAACACGCCATTGTTTCATCTTCCTCTCTCACTTCAGCTCAGTAAAACTATGGGTAATTGTTCTGTAGCTCCCTGTTGTATTTGTTACTGTACTATGGTACTGAGTACTGCGACAACACATGTGCTCTACTGACAACTAGAAACATGGCATAGCTAACCATTTGATCATATTATGTATTTGTGTGAGGAACTGAGACAACTGAAGGCCCCAAAAGGAATCGACTATAAGTTTCTGTTTTTTTTACTTGTCCGGCTGGTCCTACGACTTATATTCCAAAGTGATTTATACAGTGTACTTTTGTCGGGCGAATACGTTGCATTTCAAGTAAGGCCACTAGATAGCTCTGTTTAATCTTGTGACTCAATTGAAAATACTGTACTGCCATATAGATGCGACTTATACACCGAAGCGACTTATATGTTTTTATGGTTTTTTTCCTTGCAATACGTATTTTTTGCTGAGTGAAATATATACTCCAGTGCAATTCATAGTCTGGGAAATACGGTAGTTATACATATTTTTAATCCATTTGTCAATAACTCAATTTTGAGAGTGATTAAAAAAAAATCTTCAGCCTTCTGCTGCATTTGTCCCTATTGAATATTTTTGGTTTGCTGAAACTCCAACGATTTCCCTGATGTTATGAAATGTGCACTGAATCCTGTGTAAGGTTTGTTATTTATGATGTGTAGACTTTATTTACAAAGTGTTTCATTCCTGCAGGACTCAACGTGGGTTGTTTCTACGCTGTTGGCACCCTTCTCAACCGTATGATCATCGAGCACTACCCTGTAAGTCCTCTCCTTGGTTCTGATAAAGTATTTATAGAAAGTTAAACTCAGTCAATACGGTTCAATTCAATTTGATTCAGTTCAGTTTGATTCAAATTCTTTAATGATCACACAGCCAAGGCTGGTGGGATTGGTTTTCACTACAGCATAGTAATACATCTCAGTTCTAGTATAAAACCATTACAGCGTCACCATCATCCAATTTGACACACAATAAAAACAACACCTAGTATATTGTACATTGCAGTACACATTAAATTGACATAGCACTTCACAACTGCCTTAAGACACCTAATGCATAAGACTCATCAATTTTTTTACAGCAAAAGGGTCTAAAGAGGAATTTAACTTCTGTAGTTTTATTTTTCTCAGATTAAAACTTTCCTGTTTTATCATTGTTCTACTCTGTGGGTTTTATAATCCAACTGTCAATTTTTATTTGTCAGATTCCACCTTTTCCAACCAGAGAGACCTGTTTATGTTGTACCGTTTCATTCTTGTTTCATTCATTGATATCTGCAGTAGCCTCTAAAACAGGGACCGGCAACCTTTTGGATGTCCCGTGCCACTTCACAAAGTAAAAAAAAAAAAAATCACAGACCTGAGTGCCAATTCATTTTCATTATAAGCATTTATCTATTTACTTATTTATTTGCTGCTGTTGCTGCTACTGTTTGTCTCTCTATCTAGATTCCACATATGAAAAGATCTGCACTCTACACACACACACACACACACACACACACACACACTTTATTATTTGTGCAAATGTATGTAATTCAATCTTACTGATTTAGTGCGACCCTTGCTTGTCGCAATATCTGGTAACCACTGCTAGACGTAGGTCGTCGTTTACATTCACACTCTCGTCAAGAGCTACAATGAATACTGGCACATCTTTCAATGCAAGAGTTTGCTAGTGCCTTACGTTTTCAGCCATGTCTATAATGCACCTCTCTACAATTCTCTCAGAAATGGGCATTTCCTTGATCCAGTTGATAATCGTGTCTTTGTTTGGTAACCCATCAAATATGACCTGTGAACTGTTGAGGAAAGCCTCCTTTATATTCTCTCCATTGGAGAATGGCTTCCCATGTTAAGCAATGCATTGTACGACTTTATAGCTGCCCTCTGTAGCTTGGTTCTTGGCTGCATATCAGGTTGTAAACCCACTGCTTTGCTTCCCGTACTGGGCCACTGCCCTCTTGATTGATTCAGCTTTGTCAGCCTTTGACATTTTTCTCATGCCTTGTTTCAAAATCAAGTTTTACCCTTGAAGTTCAACAAACAACGTTTTCACAGCGTAGAGTGCGCACAGCTCGGTGTTTTTGCGAAATAAATCCAAATTCATTTGTCCAAGATGAAAGAGGTGAATATTAGACAACCTACTTTTTTTTTTTTTTGCTTCTGCCATCAGTTCTTGATATAAAGGAAAAAATAAAGCTAGCTAGCTATACTATGTTGTCTCTACTGCTGTAATGCTGCACTCGTAGGTAGATAAGAGGGAGGGGGATGATAGACCACGTCACTTGTGTGTGCTTTTTCTCTCAAAAACAATGGTGTATTTTGAGACTAATTAATTATTTGAGTATTATTTTAAATCAAATTGTTTTTTTTAGTTCACAATTAGGCTATATTTTATATGAAGAATTTTTATATTAAAAAAAAAGTATGAATTGGTCTGCGTGCCCATTTTAACGGCCTCCCGTGCCACGGTGGGCCCGCGTGCCATTGGTTGGCAACCCCTGTTCTAATATTTGTGTGCATGTGGTAGTGGTGGGGCTGTGTGTGTGTGTGTGTGTGGGGGGGGTAGGATAGCATATGCAGGGGTGGGCAATCTTATCCAGAAAGGGCCAGTGTGTGTGAAGGTTTTTGTTCCAACCAAGCAGTTACACACCTGATCCCACTAATCAACCAGTAGAGTCTTTGCTGAGGAACTTGATTAGGAGACACAGATGTGTAATTGCTTGGCTAGAACAAAAAACTTCACCCACACTGGCCCTTTCTGGATAAGAATGCCCACCCCTGGCATATAGGAAACTGCTTTATTCCATGCCTTTAATCTCTTAATTTTGAAAGATTATCTAGGGTCACCAACCTCTGTCGAATTCCTCCATGACTTTTTAGGGTGAAGAGTTGAATGCTGGGAGGATAGGCCTCACAATTGTAATTGCTGGCATGTTTGGTTCCCTAATCTGTGGCATCTGGTTGGACCGAACCAAAACCTACAAGTAAGTCAACTGGCACAAATGGAAAAGTATAGGAGGGGCTGTATTTCCTCCTTCACGATCCTGTCACTTTCTGTTGAAATTTTGGGAATTTCGAGGCGAAAACAAAAAGAGACAACAGTAAAGAAATGTATCACTAAGGGTGACATAGAGAATTCAGCAAGATTGGAAATGATGGGAAAGATGGCAAAAAGATGAAAAAAAAAAACACAACTTAATCACTGAATGGCAGTTAATGGTTTAAGTGCTCTCTCTGTATTTTGCCATGCGCCAGCTATGCAAGCACTGTCTTGAATTTCTTTGTAGTTGTAGTCTACGCAGGATCTGTTTGCTTTCATTTCCCTTTTCAGCTTGACACAAATTGTTTGATGATTATTTGTAGTTGATGGCTGTTGTGTTGGCTGTTGGGGCTCAAACTGTTTATCCAGGTGCATCTTGCTGCTCTAACGCTGATCTCTGACCTTATGGTCCTGCCTCACAGGCCTGCTGGCTGTGTAGCAATACTGTCCACACTGCCCCCCCCCCATCCACCCACTCCACTGGCTTGTCCTCTCCCACACATTCGTCATTGAATTAAGGAATGTGCACATGGTTGTGGTGCACATGCCGGAACTTGACTTTACTCCCAACACACGTTGCATTCAAAGACCATTTAGAGGCATTTCTCTTAACCTTTTTATGCATGGAAAAATCTTCAAGGAAGCTGTTTGATAAAAAATCTTTAAGATTGCAAGTTGTTTTATTTTCATAGGAATCTGCTAGAATTCTGCTGTACTCTGATTTTCATATACAGTGTGTTTCAGTAACTTTTGGAGTGTCTTACCACCAAATGTATTGAGTATGTAGTTATACAGTGCATTTCAGTAACTTTTGGTGTCTTATCTCCAAAGTGTGTTGAATATTTAGTTATACACTGCATTTCAGTAACTTTTGGAGTGTCTGTCTCCAAAATGTATTGAATATTTAGTTATACAGTGCATTTCAGCTAATTTTGGAGTATCTTATCTCCAAAATGTATTGAATATGTTGTTATACTCTGCATTTCAGTAACTTTTGGAGTGTCTGTCTCCAAAATGTATTGAATATTTAGTTATACAGTGCATTTCAGCTAATTTTGGAGTATCTTATCTCCAAAATGTATTGAATATGTAGTTATACAGTGCATTTCAGCTACTTTTGGAGTATCTTACCTCCAAAATGTATTGACTATGTAGTTTAACTAGATTTATTCAGTTAGATTCACCACAGTAGGATTTGTGTAATTATCATCATGGATGTCCATCATTTCAACATACGTATATAAAACTGCATTACATGTTTTTCACTTGGTAGGTTCATGTAAATTATTTTTGTAATCCGATTATGATGATTTGTGACCACTTTTTATTATTGTGACTTTCTATTAAATGAAAGAAGATAATCCCTGTAGAAATGATTATCAAATACAGGTTGGAGTAACAATGTCATTTATTTTCTTCGCAAATGTATCTCTAAATAACCCAACTGTTCATAAACTCACCGTTGATATGGTCACAGATAGTAAATCATGATTCACCAGCAACATTGCCTGATGTCGTTTCTTGCTGTTGTGTGTTTTGGGGTTTTCCAGACAAACCACCCTTGCGGTCTACTCCATGTCTCTGGTGGGGATGATCATTTACGCCGTCACACTCAGTCTGGGACACCTCTGGGTGGTCTTCATCACTGCTGGAATGCTTGGGTATTTATTATTATTATTATTATTATTATGTTTCATTGATTTATATTTTACTGCTGGGATAGGCTCCAGCATCCCCACGACTCTGAGAGTAGGATAAGCAGTTTGGATAATGGATGAATGGATGGACACCATTTATATTATGATTATTTATATCATTATTTTGATGTACTACATTGCATTTCAAGGCCATAAATAAATGATGATAATTATCATTGTTCAACTCAATTACAGTATTTATAGATTATAATCTGTAAGTACTGCAATTAAATTCAAGTTTTCCAATTCACTTTCAGAAAGGTGTCTACTTTAATGGACACGTTGTTTTTTTTCTTAGCTCTGACTACAATGTCACGTTATGTTCCAATGACAAACTACAAAATCTACTGCAAAAGACTTAAGTTATGTTCTCGCCAGGTGTCTTAGTACCAGTGTGTTTTCCACCTGAGGTGGGTGTGTGTTTAAAGTTAAACCTGAGGATTTGGTTTACATAACGTATTTCAGTACATTCCTTTTCTTGCCATTAATTTCGGGT
Organism: Lampris incognitus; assembly: GCF_029633865.1. Classification (NCBI taxonomy): domain Eukaryota; kingdom Metazoa; phylum Chordata; class Actinopteri; order Lampriformes; family Lampridae; genus Lampris; species Lampris incognitus. The sequence goes on along the minus strand of NC_079225.1, from coordinate 23,241,810 downwards.
TTGTTTATTTCAGAGGTCATATCCAAATGAAATCTCTTTTTATTGACTTTTAGGACAATGATTTACAGTCGTGTTTGTCTAGTGGTCAACTTTGGCTTGATATGCATCCGGAAAAGACATGCAAACACCAAAGCGCGCGCACACACACACACACACACACACACACACACACACACAGATGCCGCTTTTGTTTAGACTGACCTAATGTTCTGAATCCATAAATATCGATATGTATAACTTCTGTTTATGGTGATAAAACCTACCTTTAAAGATGATAAGTGACGTATGAGTACCCTAAACACCACTGTCATCACTGAAAAGGATCTATAAAGTTCACTGTACAGTACTTATATGTCCATTAACACGTCCAGTGAAAGTGCTTTTTTGATTTCACACCATTGTGTTGCTATGGAATCCCATAAGCACATCTTAAAATACCTCAGTTGTCCAGACTGGTGCGACAGATGCATTCATCCTCTGTGCAAAAACCCAACTACATGATGTACCATGCTTGTATGCATATGTACATGCATGCATGTATGGTACATTATGTATGTTGGCATGCATGGGCATGATGCATGCATGCATGCATGCCAAACAGCATAGAATATCCAGGTGACCCATCAGCATCATCAACAAAGATAACACACAAAAAGCTGATTTGCTAATGGCTGCTTAAGTAGCTTCAGCAAGCCTCAAGCCTGTGGTGGGATTCCTGGTGCTTAAATTATTAAATTAAAGGATGTTTGCTTTTTATACTGTAGTTACCTTCTTTTCCCCAGTGTACAAAGCCTTTGTCCCCAGGTAACGCCTGTAGTAAAAGTACATGTACAATGTGTGTGTGTGTGTGTGTGTGTGTGTTGAAGCTGGGATGTAAGTATTAGGTTTACGATCAGCATGATATGTACAAAATATCACTTGGTGTCCGTCCAGATGGGCTGTCATCCTGAACTCTCTTTGCCCTCCACAAGGCCTGGTGATCAAAAAGTGCTGTGTAGTTTCTATTTTCATTCATTCATTCACTGAAATTGTTTTTTCGTGGGTGCATTGAGGTCAGTAAACTGTGCAACAATTGAAAAGGTCTTAATTTTGACTATAGCAATGAATAGGGATGTCTTCAAAACAGAAATTTGAACATTTTAGTGTCAATGTGAAGTAAATTGAATCTCTCCTTTCAAAGTTATTGTAAGTTTTTGAAATTTTTTCATAACATTGACTGTGACTTTGAACTAGTTACCCCGAAATTCGTCTAGGGGCCATTACCTACAAATAAACCATACCAAAGCAACAACTTTTGAATATTTAAAGTACAAAATCATCAATATGTTAAAAACAGGGTTCGCTTGGCAAGAGGAATTCTTGCTTGATGTCTTTTTGTAAATGCTCGTAGCTAGGGATTTTCCGATCTGAGCCACAGCATCGGTATTGGGTCGATACTGGCCCAGAATGCTGGATCGGATATTTGAGGGGAGAAAAAAATATGATCCGATACAAATCATGGGGAAATCTAGCTTAAACCATTGCCTAAATGCTTGTATATTATATCTTCTTCTTTGTCTTCTTCTTCTTCGTCTACTTTCTGGCTCTCTTCTTCATATCAGCACTTCCCGTGCCACGCAGGAGGTAATCTATCTGCAGGATCTGAGACTGGATTTTTTTATGCTCTTCTGAAATCAACTTTGTACTCTATTGAGAGAAGAACTTGTCTGAAGGAAGAAATGGTCATTACACCACTGTGCAAATTTCAACACTGTAGGCTTTATTTCACAATGTCAGCAAATTTCACAATTTGTGCACATAAAATTAGAATAGACACGAGTACAACAGATTGTCCAGAACCCAAAATTAAACGCACCTTGGCAGAGAATCTGGAGGAGGAGTGCTGCTCTGACAAGACACACCATTAACCTAAAGCCACCAGGGCCTTCATACAAATAAAAATTCCATTCTGCAGTATTGGAATCCCAACACGGCAAAAGTGGGCGTTTGGGTGGTGCAGCAGACTACTTTGCTGCCATCTCACTGGTTCACTGTCTGAGCTCTGATGATGCCGCCGGCTTGGTCAGGCCTGGCAGGGTACATAATTGGCAATGTTCTCGAGTGGGGAGCTTGTAGGGCTAATGTGTCTCACCATTGCATTTAGCGACTCCTACAGGTGGTGACATGTCTGTACAGCTGTGGGTGGTTCCGTTCCGTTACATTGTCATGTTACTGCAAAACAGCTGGGGTAAAAAGGGGTGTGTGACGTCTCCGCACATAACAGAGGACGCACATGGTACTCAACAGCTTCCTGAACTGATGAAGAGTTTGTGCAGCAATGGGCGCTTAGGTGTTGAGGGAAATGGGCATGCCCAGTTGGGTTGAAAATGGGAGAAATTTAAAAAATGCACACTCAAAAGTTCAACTTTAATGGTGGGGGAAAAAAGCATTTTTAATAATAATGTTCCCCTTAATATCTTTCCATAGAGAACATGGAAAATTCGTATTTCAATAAAATCAATAAAATAAAAATGCGCTCATGTAGTGTTTAGTGCACTGAAGGATGTATTATTTCTGCTGTGTGTGTCTGTCTTCTGTATGTGTACATGTGTGTAGGTTCTTTATGACAGGCTACCTACCTTTGGGGTTTGAGTTTGCGGTGGAGCTGACATACCCAGAGTCAGAGGGCACCTCCTCCGGGCTTCTCAACTGCTCAGCACAGGTGAGTATGTGGGAACATCCTCACAGCTGTTGCCAGTCTGACAGCACAGCCCAGCAAATCACCACACAAGATTGCATAAGAAGGAATGTTTATGCATAGATAGATAGATAGATAGATAGATAGATAGATAGATAGATAGATAGATAGATAGATAATTTTATTAGCATGCATGTATTTGTAGAATGTGCACAAAAAATTGAATAATGAAATAAGTCAAGTTTATTTACATAGCACATTTAAAACAACCACAGTTGAACCAAAGTGCTGCACAAGCTTAAAATACAATATAAAATAAGTGACACATGAATATAAAAATATAAGTAAAGAAAACATAATAAAATAAAGAATATAAAATATAAACAAAAGTATATTTGCACAATTAAAATGACATTGTCAAGCTCAACTTGAATTGAATGCCAGCGAGAAGAGGTAGGTCTTTAACAAAGATTTAAAAGTCTCTAGGGTCTGAGCAGATCTTACGTGTACTGGGAGATTGTTCCAGAGATCAGGAGCAGCCACTGCAAAGGCTCTGTCACCCCTATTCTTAATAAGTATCGAAGTGCTTTTATTTAAGCATCGTGGATGGTGTATTCATGAAGCATTCATCCTGTGCTTTGTCCGTGTGTGTGTGTTTTAATACATTTGTTTTATTTGTTTTGACCCTTATCTGTATGCGCAGGTGTTTGGGATCATATTCACTATTTGCCAGGGGAAGATTATTGACAATTTTGGAACGCTTGCCGGAAACATCTTCCTCTGTGTATTTCTCCTAATCGGCACAATAATCACAGGTAGGGCCTTTCATCTCATTTACATTTTTACGATTAGTGATTGTCATTTTGTGACTTTGTTCTTATCTATCTATCTATCTATCTATCTATCTATCTATCTATCTATCTATCTATCTATCTATCTATCTATCTATCTATCTATCTATCTATCTATCTATCTGTGTCATCCTACAGTATGTGAGTAACCTTTTACATCTTGTCAAATTCACCTGCCTTACACATAAATGGCTACTGCTTTGTGCGTGTTTGTATTATGAGTTAGTTACGTACTTCTTGGAAAATCTCAAATTCCGAAATAATAATAAAAATCAATGAAATGCGTGAAGTAACTTTTCATCTTCATGTGTTACTGTGTAATTTTAAAGATTGTCTCAGGGTTGAATGTTATCATTCAGACCTGCCCAAAACCTCTTGATTGACAAGTTTGACTACTGTAACTTTTGGTGTATATGATAGATCAGGGGTAGCTAACCATGTGCCATGGAGATCTATGTGTATGCAGGTTTTCATTGCAGCCAGACTCCACACCAGAGGATTTCACTGATTAGCAACCCTTCCACCAAAGAGGAAGAATGTCTCAGTGAAATCACCTGGTGTGGAGTTGGGTTGGAATGAAAACCTGCATACACATGGCTCTCCATGGCACATGGTTAGCCACCACTGTGATAGATATTCGGGCGTCTGGGTAGCGTAGCGGTGTATTACATTACCTACCAACACGGGGGTCACCAGTTTGAATTCCTGTGTTACCTCCAGCTTGGTCGGGCGTCCCTACAAACACGATTGGTTGTGTCTGCAGGTGGGAAGCCGGATGTGGGTATGTGTCCTGGTTGCTGCACTAGGGCCTCCTCTGGTTGGCCGGGGCACCTGTTCAGGGGGCAGGGAGAACTGGGGGGAATAGCGTGATCCTCCCATGTGCTACATCTCCCTGGCGAAACTCCTCACTGTCAGGTGAAAAGAAATGGCTGATGACTCCACATGTATTGGAGGAGGCATGTGGTAGTCTGCAGCCCTCCCCGGGTCGGCAGAGGCGGTGGAGCAGTGACCGGGATGGGTTGGAAGGGGGGTAATTGGCCGGGTACAATTGGGGAGAAAAAAAATGGGGGGGGGGAATCCAAAAAAAAAAAAAGATGATCTCAGGGTTGAATGTAATCATTCAGACTGCACAAAACCTCTTGATTGAGAGTCTGACTATTGTAACTTTTGATGTATGTGATAGATACTCAGCATTTTATACAATATCAATAAAGACCTAATTTATGTTAAACAAGTTACATGTATCAGTTTGAAACCGGTGCCAAGGCTTTAGAGCAGTTCATGGTCTTGCATGGTTTTTCAGGTCTCCCTCAGAAAAGAGATTTCAGTCTCAAGGGACTTCCTGGTTAAAGATTAAATCAATAAAATGGGTAAATTCATACCCTTTCTTAGATTTTCTTAGATTATTTACCAAAGAATTCTTGTAAACCGAAGACGAGGAAAAACAAATTGGAACCACAATTATTTCCTTTTCAAACACACGTTTCCTGCACACATGTTTTTTATCGAGCAATGCATTCAAAATCTTAAGCAAATTTGGGGAGCACAGAGGGAAGCAATTTGCGTAGACACCAAACAATTTGTTGTCCATTCGAGTAATGGAAATGTCTTGCGTAGCGCTGTCTTTCTTCCCAGCTACAAGGAAGTCACACTTTCTTTTCCCCCACTTGGAACCTCAACAAATGGCTTAATTAGTTCAAGAGACACTTATGGTCTAGTGCATGCTCCATTTAGGGGTTTATGAGCAATATGTAACTTCTTTAAAATGCATTGCCCACTGAAGCAGTAAACTCAATTTGCATGAACAGCACAGAAGACCTCATTTCTTTCTGAGACACTTCCAGTAATGAGGTTTCTTTATTGACAAAGGTCAGCTCCCACTAGATTTGGGTGAAGCACTTTTATTTGTAACTTATTCGGCATTTAAAGATCTGAGTCAATCCCACATTGTGGTCATTAGGGCTTTTCTACAATTCTCAGAATTGTTCTATGAGGGAAAATACATATTCGGTAAATTACCTTTTTTTTGTTTTTACTGTAAAAAATTACCTTTGAAGCAAATGTTTTGAATTAACTGAACTAAAGTTACATACCAATCTTCAGGAGTAAAGGACTTTAATTCCTTCTCTGTAATGTATTCAGTCACAAAGGTTATGCTTTATTGTGAAATGTTTTTCCACATTGGAAAGTGGGGTTAATTATTAAAGTTTCAACCAAGTTTGTTTTTGTTTTGGTTTTTTTTTTGGAATTTGCAATACTGTTTGAAAGTCAGCTGCAATGCGGAATCTAATAGGCTCATAGGCAGACATATGCACTTCAAACCTAAAGCCATTCTTCCCTGCATAGTCACAGTCATAGTGATAATCACTGTTTAATACAGAAAGTGTGTAATGTCTGAGATGATGATCTACTGGATGCTCATTTTATTTCCTTGTAAGAACTGTCATCTAACCCATATTTACACGAGAATGAGAAATCCAAAGTGAAACAACAACAGGACTATCAAACAAAGACTACTCCCGTCAAATACAGCCCCCATACACCCCACCCTCCCCCAAATAGTGATATTTTGTTTAATTCAGTGCACGCCAGTGTAACACAAATGTAACCTGCAGTGAACAGTGCTTATCAACCCATGCAGAGTGAGGAGGAGGTCGAGCAGTTGGATACTGATCAGCCAGTGCAAAAATGTCTATAGTGTAGTGTTTGTTCATATCCATTGCTGACCAGCTGTTGAGCTAAAGCCTTTAATGTACATACATTAACATGCAGCACGCCTTTCTGTCCTCCACACGTGATTTACATCACACACATGGCTTCCTGGAACCTCTTCTTCCCCTTTGTCCACAACAATGACTGTCGCATCCTTCGCTCACACCGGCTCCCCCCTGTGGTATGACCACACTGCTCTTCCACCTCTTCCCATTCCTGACAATACAACCAACAGACATCATTAGCCTCACCGTCGCCACAACAAACGACAATGTGAATCGGTCCGATCTCCGTCCCCTTCCTCGGTCCACACAACCTATCACAAATCAATGTAATTTGAAACTAGTTTTATTAAACACTCGTTCACTCAATAACAAAAGCCTCATTCTGAATGAATTTATAACTGACAGTACCTTTGATTTCCTCTACGTCACTGAAACCTGGCATAAAGCCCTGGACTATTTCTCACTAAACCAGATCACACCCACATATATTAATAAACCTCATCTTGAGTGGTGAGGAGGTGGTGTTGCTGCTGTTTACAGGAAGGACATTAAAACAACCACAATTTCCATTCTTGTTGCTCATTCTTTCGAACACCTTGCCGCCAAACCCACCCTTTCTCTCTGACTTCTCTAATTTTCTGACCCAGCTGTGTGCCATCTCGGCATCTGTTCTTCTCCTGGATGATTTTAATATCCACATTGATGACACTGACTGTAAATCTGCCATGGAATTCCTGGAACTGCTACTGTGCTTCAACTTCACACAACTTCCCCACTCACAGCTGGTTTCACATCTTGGTTTTGGCCTGCTCCACCGGTCTCTCAATACATCGACTCACCAGCCTCATCCTCAATATCTCTGACCACCTGGCAATCACCATGAACATTGACATGCCTATCCCCATCCCAAAAGTCAAACGCATAATGTCCTTCAGAAATCTCAGATCTGTCTCCCTCTCAGCTCTTTCTGCCTCTCTTGGCAGTGAAATGTCTGCCTCCCCTCCCCAGCTGTTTTATAATCCCTCCGATCTTGTTAAGTATTATAATGACACACTCTCGTCCGGTCTTGATCAGCTGGCCCCTATTAAAATCAAAACCATCTCATTCACACACTCAGCTCCATGGTATACTCCTGAACTTCATCAAATGAAATCCCGTAAGCGGCAGCTTGAAAGACTCTCCAAGAAAACTGGTTTAACAGTGCATCTCCAAGCCAACAGAGACTACCATCCACAATACAAAGATGCTCTCATCACAGCCTGGTCCACCTGCTACTCACACCTCATACACTCTGGCTCCACCAACCCCAAGGCTCTCTTTTCCACAATAAACTTCTCAAACCCAGTGAAAATACTTCTAGTTCCTTCACAGTTAACAAGTGCAACTCTTTCCTTTCATTTTTCTAAACTAAAGCTGACATTACAGCAATCTAACTGACTCTATCCTCTCCACCCCGCTTTACCATTCAGCCTCTGTCAAAGTTCTCCCGTGTCCCCAATGGAGCTGTCTAAATTTATGGTAGGAATGAGAAGCTCTGCTTGTCTTCTGGATCCCATCCCATCCAATCTTGTTAAGGACTGTCCTTCCAGCTATCTTCTCAGTCATCACAGAAATCATTAACTCCTCCTTCAGCTCTGGTTCAGTCCTCCATACACTTAAACCTGCTGCTATCACCCCCATCCTCAAAACACCTGTACTCAACCCTGATATCATGGGCAACTTCAGGCCCATCTCCAATCTCCCCTTTCTGTCAAAAATACTGGAATTTGTTGTCACCTCCCAACTCAAAGCTCACCTCATTTCCAACGACCTGTTCGAACTATTTCAATCTGGTTTCCGCTGACAGCACAGCACAAAAACAACCCTCCCTAAAGTCACAAAAAACCTCCTCTCCTCAGAGTCTGGCCACCTCAGCATTCTCATCCTAGACCTCACTACAGCTTTCGATACCATCGGCCACACCATTCTTCTCTCCTGCCTTGTATCCTCCCTCAACATCACCAGTACTGCCCTCTCCTGGCTACAGTCATATCTCACAAACAGACAACAGTTTATCAGCATCAGCAACAGCACCTCCTTCACCGCGCCTCTGTCCCAAGGCTTCCCCCAGGGTTTGGTGCTTGGTCCTCTCCTGTTCATTCTTTAAATGCTCCCCCATGCTAACATCATATGTCGTCATGGTCTCCACTTCCACTGCAACGCCGATGACATCCAGCTCTACATCTCCACTAAATCCATCACCGCTGCAATTCACTCCACGCTGACCAACTCTCTCACTGAAATTAAATCATGGACCCAAGCCAACTTAAACTAAATTGTGACAAATCTGACATGTTCGTCATCGGTCCCAAATCCCTTACCAAAACCACTCGCAACGTCTACCTCACCATCGATAACTCCACTCTGTTTCCCTCCCCACACAGCCGCAACCTTGGAATCATTTTCAACAGCAACTTTTCCTTTGAACACCATGTCAATCAAATCACCAGAACTGCCTTTTTCTACCTAAAAAGCATAGCTTGTCTCTGCCCATCACTCTCCATCGCTGCTGCCGAAACTTTCATCCATGCCTTCATCACATCTGGAATTGACTACTGGAACAGAATTCTCTACGGCTCATCATCCAAAGCCCTAAACAAACTCCAGTACATACATAACTCTGCTGCTCGCCTGCTCAGCCACTCCCGCTCCCGTGACCACATCAACCCTGTCCTCCAGAACCTCCACTGGCTCCCTGTCCCACAATGGATCCAATTTAAAGGCCTTCTCCTCACTCACAAAGCCCTCCATAACCAGGCCCCCTCCTACCTCACTGACCTGCTCCACTACCATTCTCCTTCCTGCAGCGTTTGTTCCTCCAATGCCAACCTCCTGTCTCCATCACTCAGGACCAAGCACAGGACCTGGTGTGACAGAGCCTTCTCCATAGCTGCCCCCTCCCTCTGGAACTCTCTCCCCAAACACAACAGAGACTGCACCGATCTGTCCACGTTCAAATCATTAATCAAAACTCACCTGTTCAGAATTGCTTTTAATGTGTGGTTAATATTGTGTGGCATGTTTTTGGTATGTTATTTTTATGTTTATTTTATCTTTTGTAAAGCATCTGTGTACTTTGAAAAGCGCTATACAAATAAAATGTATTATTCTTTCAAATGACATTGTCAGAAGCAGGTTTCTGATCTCAGTATAACAAAGATGTCAAGGCCCTAAATAGTTCCATAGTGTTTTTATACTTCCATTGATTGTCATTCACTATTGTCAGTAACCACTCTTTAAGCAGCTATCCCTCTCGCTATGCTACATATCCATTCTTAAATCTGGCTGTCTTTCAGTATTTTGAAATTTCGTCCTGCCCTTGAGATTCATGTTGTTGGGCTTACTGGGACTGTTTATTTAGGGATGAACCTATTTTGCAAGGCAGAAATGATACGTTGAGCTAAATGCGTGGGCCAGCAACAAACCACATGATAAATTAAAATCAAAAAGACATGCATGTTATGGTTAGTACTCCTGTCTGTGCCCTTGACCGAGGCATGGCATGACGAACTGGAGTTGGTCCCCGGGGGCTGCACGGCGGCTGTCCACGGCTCCTAGCTACACATCTAGGATGGGTTAAATGCAGAGCATGAATTTCCCTACGGGGGATCAATAGAGTATATCAAAACTTTAAAAAAAAACAATTTTTTTAGTTTATCCCTCCATGATGTCTTTAGACCTGTTTTGCTGAGGACATTGTTAGACCCCCTTTATGCCTGCATCATTGCACATCTTCATGTAAAGTCAAAATTTAGGATTGCTTCTCAAATTTGCCATATTTAAATTGAGATATTCTTTTGCAACATCTAACTGTGCCAAACTACATTGTGTGTGATATGTATTTTTTTTAACCTGCAGGATTAATCAAGTCTGACCTGAAAAGACAACAGGCAAACCAGCTTGCCAAAGCAGCAGTAAGTATAGAAGAAACATGTGTTATGACTTGGTGGTTGTGTGGGGTGTATTTGAACCAGGGGAGTGTTTTAAGAGGTTCTAGTTTATAGTGGTTGCTTGATAATGATGCAATCAAGTCTAATGACACTCAATTAGCGGCTAGTATTTCCAGGTTTGTTGACTATAGTCAACAAAACTATCACATAAATAGCTTTCAAATCTCACTTTACATTTAATGTGAGATTGCAAAAAATGATTTGATAGATTGTATGTAACTGACACTCCCTTCATATGTTCATTTTAAGTACGGATAGCAGTGGTTTGGAAATTGACCTATAATTGAGTATCAGTGACCCAGTCAATTTGAGAGATACAAAGAGTTGGCTTATATGCTTGCATGAAGTGCATATGCTCAAAGCCATGTCTTCTGCAGCTTCACAAATAACCTTTCTCATACTGCATGGCTTGTCTTTACTGTCTGTCCTCAGCAGCTTGTCTGTATGTTATAACATAGTGTTGCATTTTGATAAAGATACTGTTGAATTCATCATACCCTGTGGCCCCGACTGTTGACCCTCCCTAGCACAGTGTCACTAATACACTTCTGGCATTTGTCATTTTTAAGCTTGGCATGTCTTAAAAGAATGCATGCATCTGGCATTTTTCAGTATATTGACACCAATTTGTTTTCAAGTTGATTGCATAAGTCTTTGAGTTGATGGTGTTGGTTATGTTGATTGACACTGGAAAAAATGAATTACACTACTGTAGATATATAGAAATTTAGTTATTGACTAACAGTTATCCCAACAGTTAAATTTTACATTTTGTAAGATTCTCACCCCTACTTAATTCTTTTTTTCTATTGAGTTTTATTCCTATGTCGGCAGTATTACATGTTTCCTACAACATTTGGTAGCATTGCTTTTAAGTGAAATGGCGAATGTGGGAACCAAGGGCCTAAGATTTAGGTAAGCCTAATAAGAACTACTGTATTCACACAATTCAGCTTAAGTTAAACCAGGATATTGGGGAACAATGAAAATATTTTTACCGTTGAGAAGTTGACCAGTTTTTGGATATTCAAACTCTAATCTAAATATGCTTAACGAGTTGAAAATGACAGTCAGTCAAAGCAATGATGCCATGCGTGGCTGAGTGGACCTGGGGCAAAATAAGTGCAGTTATTCATGATACAGGTCTTGTCAAACTGGAGCTTCCCGCCCCAGGAGGAAATTATGTTTGCACTACTGACAAAAGGGAGGGAGCTGAATTTCCTACATCCAGTGCTAACATTGTGTGGCAAACAGGCTAATTTACCAATCCCTTAATCATTTCAACCATTTCCATTAATAATCTTAAAAGATAATTCAGTTTTGGGTTTTTTTTCCCGACAAACTGGGTGTTATTTTCATTGTTTTTGCCATCATGGACATCAGTCATATTTTGCTCACTGGCTTCATTGTGGAGATCTTGACTATGGGAGCAAAGCTGGACACAGCTTTACAACAGCGTTTTATGGTGCCACAGAATACAAGCATCAGATATGTTTCAACAAGTCTAAATTAACCCGATTACCTTACCCATGTATGCGGAAGTGAAAACGACGGCGAGAGTTAACTTCTCCCTCGAAATGTCACATATTATCAATGGTTGATTGCGTTGCTGAGCCACTTCCGGGTTCAACTTGCTGGAATGACTCAACAACAATTACTCAGTGTTGGTAGTAGTCACCATTGATAAACTCCCCAGTCTGAACAATAGAGAAGTCACAGGTAATGGACAATCATGTACTCTGTCTGAGCCACAAGGATTTTTTTTTCTGTCATTGAAAAGATATCAAAGAAAATTGAATCACTTCATCTGGATACAACTGATACAACATTTATTGACAGACGCTCATCTAAGTGGCGTCTTCAGTCTCAACTGACTGCAGCTATCCCCACCCTTATAAACAATACAGTGGCATAACACCGAAACCAACGACCAGTTTCATATGCAAATATGGGCGTGACCATTAACTAGAGTTTCAATATTATATTTATTATATTATTATTATTAAATCAAACTTACATCGCACCAGGGTCCGAAATTAACTTTTTTGCTTACCGGCCAAGGGGACTGGTAGATGAAAAAATCTACTGGCCAGGCATATTTTTTACTGGTCAAAATAATTGGTAGCCTTTTTTGTGCCATACATGTTTTCAGTACATATCAGTGAGAGAATAAGGTATTGTGTTGAATAAAAGCTTTTAAAAATGTGACAAGAGCAGATCTGAAGCAAAATTATTTTTATGTAAAATTAGTCAGTGGTTAAAAGATAAAATGTTACACGTATGATTTCATGTTTTATTTGCAGTATTATTATAACTACTCGAGTGCTCCACATGCCCGTCCCTAGTCCCAGACTACTTCTCACTCTACAGCAGCCACTCTCTTTGCACCGTCCATGAAGTCTGGCCTCCTGCTCCTGACAGTCTTGGTGCCACAGATCAACAGCACTGGTTGGGTCATACTCCCTGATCTCGGGGGATGACGGCTGCACCATCAGTAGATCCCAGAGTGTGTCTGAGTTGAGGTTGGACCGCCAATCAGTTTTAACCTGTTTCATGGTGTTGAAGCTAGCACACAACTAACGTTAGTGCAAGCTAGGTGTCACATACTAGTAGGGTTACCAACATTCTATCACAGGAAAACGGGAAAGGAGGGACGGGAGGGCGGAGGTAATCAAGAAAAAATTACCAGAGTAACAGCCTACATGACACTTTGTATAGGTAGCCCAGAGCCTTATGTAATAATAATAATGATAAACTTGATTTGTATAGAACTTTTCATACAAACAATGTAGCCCAAAGTGATTTTACATTTCAACACAGAAGATACTGTAGTAGGCTAAAGATATAGAGTAAACATATGTCTCTTAAAAATATATCCATACATATAATAATAATGATAATAATAATAATAACTTAATCTATCGAGCACGTTTTGCTGTTAAGCTTATTGTTACAGTCCATGCTGTTGTAGCTCAGTCCATGTTTAATTGTATGATGAAATCTTGCACACAGCATCTTTGTCATTTTCAGTAGTAGTCGTGGCGAAGAACTTGCTAATGCTAGATGCACCTTTAGCTTGTGTAGTCCTCTTGTGCGTGGCGGCATGTTGTTTCACGTCGTTTTTCTCCGTGGCTGATCAAAAACTCCCGACGACACAGGTTGCAGAAATCTCTAGCCAAATCGCCACTGACAGGTTTAACCCAATTATAGACTCTTTTACAGTTGGTAAACAGTGATCACGTGATTTTGCTGCCAAAATGCGCATGCATACTTTGTGTGATATAGGTCATAAAAAGGTCTATCTATATAAAATATTTTTTAAATCATTCAGATATGGGACAAATGTCGTTCCATACGGAACGGACCACTTTTGATCTAAATATGGGGTGTCCCGGCTAATACGGGACAGTTGGCAACCCTACATACTAGTGCTAACTGGCTAACGTTAGCTACAGCCAGCACTTTGTTTATGCTGTATAAGGATATTTTGAGATGACAACTAAATTCACTTACCCGCACATCCATTCGAAGTCGGAGAGTGGTCTCGCCTTCTTGCCAATGGCATGCACAGTCCTAAACATGTGTCTAGCAACATTCTAATGCACTTTGATTGGTTAATTTCTGTTATTGTTGTTGCTAAGGAGAGAGAGCGAGAGAGATGGGGGGGGGGATTAAGTGGTTGGATTTCACTTTTTTTGATACTCGCCATGTAGCGGGTAGGCTTCTGAGAGTTACTCGCCAATCAGAAAATCTACTCGCATTTGGCAGGTGGCAAGTGTTAATTTCAGACCCTGCATAGCGCTTTTCTAACACTCAAAGTCGCTTTACAGTAAACGGCGGTGAAACAAGACAACAGATAAACATAACACAAACATACATGGGTGGATGGGAAGGGGGGCTACGACAGGGAGAAGTGGCAGCCACACATGACGCCAGCAGTACTCGCCCACTTAAATGGATACAAAAGGGCAAGAAAAACAAAAAACAACAGCACTGTAGACATTGATTTTCTGTAGGGGTTTACTCCTGTAGCCTATCCCTCTCCCGAGGTATCCACTAGGCAGTAGCACTATTTAACCCATGGCTGAGGGCTGGTTCATGGGCTTCAGGGAATATCCACACACCGGTGGGCCTGCGTACCGCACATCTAGGGGCCAAACCTCCTCCGAGTCCCTTGTAGTTCAGCCAGGGTCCAATGTGTACCCAGTTACCGTGTGTCGCCACGAGGAGGCACTACATAGGGCTTGCTGTTGGAGAGGCTATGTACTGGCAGGGAGAGACTTACGTGCTCAGCTCTCCTGTTCGCATTTCTGCTAGCCAGCGGTGAAGGTTGAGAGTGAGATGTGACAGGCACAGAACACTACACCAACACACTAGACGCTTCACAACAATCAATGTCCGTGTGTACTATTCACAGAGGACTGGGGTATAGTTATAATCACAGTATTTTGGGATGGTCATTCCCTCTTCACATAGATGGCCTTTTTGACTCCCTGTTCCTCCCTATCAAGGATGTGCACATCCTCATCCTTGAAAGAGTGGCCACTGGCCTGTAGATGGGTGTAGACTGTGGAGTCCTGGCCTGACGTGTTAGCTCTTCTGTGTTGTCCATCTTAACCAGCGTCTGTTTGGTTTCCCCGATGTATAAGTCATGGCAATCCTCCTGGCACTTAACAGCATACACTATATTGCTCTGTTTGTGCCGGGGGACATGATCCTTGGGCTGGACCAACTTCTGGCGCAGCTTTTTTGGGGTTTGAAAACAACTGAGACATGGTGTTTGGAAAATACATGTCTCAACTGTTCCGCCACTCCCGCCACATATGGAATCACCACTGGTTTACGCTTAGACAGCCATTGTCCTTCTTCTCTCTTCAGTTAGCCAGTGCACTGTTTGGGCATCTTCCTGGCTTTGACATACACCCATTTAGGATAACCACACTTAACCAGGGCCTGTTTAATGTGGGATTTCTCCCCTTCCCCGGCCACTTTGTCGGTGGGGGCGTTGTCAGCGTCCTGACGTGTCCTACTTTGTGCTCCAGTGGATGATGAGAGCCAGAGAGAGTTTATAAGGGTGGCGATACCTGCAGTCCGTTTAGACTGAAGAGGTCACTTAGATGAGTGATGAAAGGTATCTGTCAATAAATGTTGTATCCAGATGAACTGATTCAACTTTCTTTGATTTTCTTACCCGGATTATTGAGCATGCCTAAAGACATTAAAAAAGATAGTTTTAGAGGAAAAAAAAATCACTGATTTTCAACCTTATCTATGTCTATCTACAACAGGGATAGCACAGTTTCTTTGTGGTCACCAAGTGATATATCATGACGTCATTCGGTGGCCAGAAAAACTACAGCCTAGCAGGGGTTCTAATACTCTTAATAGTGCATTCACATGCGCCTCGGATGGTCTCATTTCCCGAGTTGGGAAGTCGTTCTTCCGACTTCAGTGTGTTCTTGAGCTTTTAAGTCGTAATGTGGCAACAACATGTACGCTACAAAGAAGATGTTGCATTTTAATGCTCAGATTTGTTGCTGCACCAGCACATTCCCTAATACTGCTTAAATATTGTTTTACCTGCAGAGTTAATGCTAATAAATAACTTCTCTAACTAATCTAGGTCACTCTTCGTTGTCAGCAACTAATGGTTACAACCTAATACCATATGACTTGCCTTACAAATTACATGTGAGCAAAAAATTGATATGCAATACGTGAATCAATAAAAAGTTTCTTGCCATCAACTAAACATTTACTTTCATCCATCATGTTTCTGCATATATGACTTCACAAGTCATGTACCAAAATTTTCGTCAAATTTCCGAGTTGTTGTTCCAACTTGAGGGAGTGTTCACGTGAATTTTCACAGTCAGGAACATGAATGCATCATAATATACTCTAAACACACTGTTCAAAAACACATCCTCGGCCTCCGGGTAGTGTGGCAGTCTATTCCGTTGCCTGCCAACACAGGGCTCGCCGGTTCAAAACCCTGTGTTGCCTCTGGTTTGGTCAGGCGTCCCTACAGATACAATTGGCTGTGTCTGCGTGCGGGAAGGCAGATGTGGGTATGTGTCCTGGTCGTTGGACTAGCGCCTCCTCTGGTCAGTCGGGGCGCCTGTTCAGGGAGGAGGGGGAACTGGGGGGAATAGTGTGATCCTCCCACGCACTACATCCCCCTGGCGAAACTCCTCACTGTCAGGTGAAAAGAAGCGGCTGGCGACTCCACATGTATCAGAGGAGGCATGTGGTAGTCTGCAGCCCTCTCCGGATCAGCAGAGGGGGTGGAGCAGCAACCGGGACAGCTTGGAAGAGTGGGGTAATTGGACGGGTACAACTAGGGAGAAAAAGGGTGGGGAAATCCAAAAAAAAAAATCCTTGTTCTCTCAGCTAAACCACATTTCTCATGGTGGAAATGACGTCACACAAAGCTAATGCATAGATCATAGATTTTATGGACGATGATACAGAGGCTTACGCGCAATGCACTCTGGTACGTGTAGGCACTGTGGGAAAGACGAGCAGGAGAACACCGATTTCTCTTTCAGTATCATACACAGTGAGGACTTTATTTTTTCTATCGACTGCATTACTCATCAATACTGATTGCACATACAAAAATCCATCTGGGAAATTTCCCTTTAAGGCTCATATTCCATGGCACCATAAGTCGCTGTTGTTAAGCTTTGTCTTGTCAACTTGTCATGTCCAAGAGCTTCACAGTGAAGCCGTTGAGTAAAATTGCACCCTAACCGATATGCACTATGGCAAACACTACAAAAATAAGACCCGGGTTGTTAAAAAAAACGCTTTGCATGTGCAGCATTTAGCATCTCAAACAACAACTTCAACCAGAAAGAGCAGCTAAAGCAGCGATTCAACTGGGGAATTACAGAATTGCTCCATAGATCTGCCTTTCCAAAGGCAACTTCAGTACACACGAGAGGCTCAGGTGATTTCTAACCCCAAACCGGTAGTGATCCAGAGCTGTTGTTTTAGGCGGAGGGGCAGATGCCGGAACAGGACTATGGAGCCACGGCCCTAATCACCCGGCCGCAGACTCCTTCTCCTCAAAGTTGATCAATAAAGCTTGCTCCTTGGAAAAAAAAATCCCTAAATCTTAGCTCATTGATGGGCAAAGGTAGGAGCACTGCTGAAGAGCACCTGAAATCACCACACGCTTGTCTTGATGATCAGCACAGCACCACCCTCACCAACTGTACCACCTGCTGCATTTCAATTAATTGTTCACTCTTGAGCCTCAATCTCCCTTCTTTTTTTTATCTTTTGTGTACATATTAACATTTTACTCAACAGTCATAAGTTAACATTTTTTTCTTTCCATCAGATACCTCAGTTATAACTTGTGCTATTTCAAAACGGTCTAAATGTTATCAAGTTTTACCTACAATGGGACGTACTGACAGCAAATGTCCATTTGCAGTCTACATTTTGAAGAGGTGCTAGGCATATGTATTACACTAATGATAATATTTGAAACTTAATTTTACTGACATTGACGTCCACTGTTGTGCATCTACATATCGATGTCCTTTTATTATCTCTGATGTGCTTATCTGTGTCAGCTTCACGTCCAGCAATCAATTTTATAAGCTGTTTTGTTTTTTTCTACAATTTTCTGACGTCCACACTTCAGTTTTTGATTTTATTTTATTTTTTTGCTAGCGCCACCTTACTTACACGATTAGTCATGAAGGAAGAGCATACTGTTCTGATGTATCATGCAGAGAGGGATTTTCTAATCTTATTCACGTTTACTCTGCCATTGGACTTCATCATCTCTGTAGTAAATATCTTCCTGTCTGCCAGCTAATGCTATGTGAACAACGGTCAGAGAAGGCATATGCTCACAACCTTTTCAAATCCAGAAATGATAAAAGGCTGAGTGCATGTGCCCTCCATTGAACGATATGTTTATTGTATTACCTCACTCAAGCTGGATATACAGGACCATCATTTCCATAGATCATGTGAGTCCTTGTTTGTCCTGTCTCTTGTCAGTTTGGGAATGAAACAGGGTTATTAGTTATGATCACAACCTTCAAATTCTACTCTTGTCATTTGTCTTTTTTGTAAACTTGAGGTGGGACTTGTGTTTTGAATGCACATGGACGGTCACATAGACTTGGTTTCTTATGGAATAGATATGGAATATAGTCCCACTTGATTTCAACTGGGACTGTCTTCCATATCTATTCAACCAATCTGAACATATCTGGTGTAAAGATTTGTGAAATGCATATACACTGATCAGCCAAAACATTAAAACAATTGACAGGTAAGTGAAAAACATTGATTTTCTCGTTACAGTGGCGCCTGTCAAGGGTCGGGATATATTGAGCAGCAGGTGAACAGTCAGTTCTTCCAAGTTGATGGGTTGGAAGCAGGAAAAATGGGGAAGTGTAAGGATCTGAGTGAGTTTGACAAGGGCCAAATTGCAGTGGTCAGTACCTACCAAAAGTGGTCCAAGGAAGGACAACCAGTGGCAGGGTCATGGGCACCCAAGACAATGATGCGCGTAGGGAGTGAAGGCTAGCCTGTCTTGTCTGATCCCACGGAAGAGCTACTGTAGCTCAAATTGTTGAAAAACTTAATGCTGGCTATGACAGACCGGTGTCAGAACACAGTGCATCACAGCTTGCTGTGTATGGGGCTGCGTAGCCACAGACCAGTCAGAGTGCCCATAATGATTCCTGTGCACTGCCGAAAGCCCCTACAATGGGCACTTGAGCATCAGAACTGGACCATGGAGCAGTGGAAGAAGGTGGCTTGGTCTGATAAAACACGTTTTCTTTTTGATCATATTAGCGGCCAGGCACATATGCATCGTTTACCTGAGGAAGAGATGGCACCAGGGTGCGCTATGGGAAGAAAGCAAGCCGGTGGAGGCAGTGTGATGCTCTGGGCAATGTTCTGCTGGGAAACCTTGGGTCCTGGTATTCATGTGGACGTTATTTGACACGTACCACCTAGCTAAACATCATTGTGGACCAGGTACACCCCTTCAAGGCAATGGTATTCCCTGATGGCAGTGGCCACTTTCAGCAGGATAATGCGCCCTGCCACACCGCAAAAGTTGTTCAGGAATGGTTTGAGGAAAATGACAAAGAGATCAAGAAGTTGCCTTGGCCTCCAAATTCCCCAGATCTCAATCCGATGGAGCATCTGTGGGATGTGCTGGAAAAACAAGTCCGATCCATGGAGGCCCCACCTCACAACTTACAGGACTTAAAGGATGTGCTGCTAACGTCTTGGTGCCAGACACCAGAAGACATCTTCAGAGGTCTTGTGGAGTCCATGCCTCAACGGGTCGGAGCTGTTTTTGCGGCACGAGGGGGACCTACACAATATTAGGCAAGGTGGTTTTAATGTTTTGGTTGATCGGTGTATGCTTGACTGTACGTGTAGCATTAGCTGGCCAACAAGAAGTAGTGACCTTGCGATGCTCAGGAACCTGCGGCATGTTAAGCTGTAGAGTTGTTTTGTTTAATGAGACGTAGTGTTTGAGCATTCACATTATTAGAAATCATATACGTATACATTTGTCAAAAGCTAACGCACTTTTTACACTGTTGAATTAATGAGCTTGTTTTGATTGACAGAAACCTTCAGATTATCAGGATGGCAGCATAACTGCGCCTACAGTCCTCAAAGAAGCCAAGTTTTAGATGAGGGGACACACACACACACACACACACACACACACACACACACACACACACACACACATGCAAAAGCACAAGCACACGCACACAAAAATGAACTAACAAACTGAAAATGGTCTGCATGTCCACATGGCTAAACATGTGGAGCACAGGGGTAATCAATAGAGGTTTATTCTCGTTTTTCTTCAAATAAAAAAAGAAGCTTATTTGTATAAATATTTGTATTATTTATCAAATCTTTGCTAATGTGTTAAATCTAAATACTGTCAGTCTGCAATGTAGCACACTTTTTTAAAAATATTTTACAATGCATGACATATTGTATATGTTAGTCCAAATATTTTACATTATGTTAGCAGGATTTAAATATTCTCACTTTGCAAAAGAATCAATCTGTGAAACTTGTTTGCCTTAGTAATTTACTCTTAAAATTGTGAAAACACACAGTCGTGTGTGTGTGTGTGTGTGTATGTATATATATATATATATATATATATATATATATATATATATATATATATATATATATATATATATGCAATTGTTTTATTACTTTTTCAGGAATTGTCTAATTTTGACACTACATAAGGAGACGGTTCTTGTACAGTTGAGATGCGCAGAGTATTTTTAAGACCTATAAGACAATTTCCTGTTGTATATTAAATGATTCTCAGTTCTTTGCTGTCCACTATTGGTGAAAATGAGATAACACATCATTGGAACAGAGTGAGACATCTATAACATAACACCGTCCACCGTATTTACTTGTTTAACATGTGAAATATCATTTTGTTGTTAAAAAAAATATGACCCACTATTCCTTGCCTATTTTGTCATACTTTATGCTTTCTATGCTGTTTTAGAAAAAAATGCAATTTTTGTTTTTGGTCCATCCAACCTGTTGGATGAAGACTTAGTCACGGCTACAGCACGTTAAGTCAAGTCAATTTTATTTGTATAGCCCAACATCACAAATGACAAATTTGCCTCAACACAACATCCTGTCCTTGGACCCTCGCATCGGATAAGGAACAACTCCCTAAAAAAAACCTTTAACAGGGAGAAAAAATAGGAAGAAACCTCGGGGAGCGCAACAAAGGTAGGATCTCTCTCCCAAGACGGACAACATGCAATAGATGTGTGTACAGAATAAAACACAGTTTACAGAATACAGCACCGAATGAAGATAACGGAATTGTAATGAAATTATAAGACGTAAGAAGAATATGACGAAGAGGGTGCCAAGCAGTATCCAGACGCTACCGGAACAGCTCAGGAACTGAGCCACCCGACCACCGTCACCATGTAGACCAAAAAAAAGAAGACGGTGGCACTTTATTTTAGGAGGTCAGAAATGGTAATAAGGTGGTAATTATCACGTAATTTCTTAGAAATAAGGTTGAAATTACCTTGTAATTTCCTAGTAATAAGGTGGTAGTTTTTACAGATAAATTTACAGCTAACCCAAATTACAAGGTAATTTCAACCTTATTTCTAAGAAATTACGTGATAATTACCACCTTATTACTAGGTAATTTCCGACCCACTAAAATAAAGTGTAACCAAAAAGAATTGGTCACACATCTTGGTGACAGAAGCATATAACATTAAAACAGGATAATGGGGCATGCAGGTGGCGTGGCCGTCTATTCCGTTGCCGACAAACACGGGGGTCGCAGGTTCAAATCCCTGTGTTACCTCCGATTTGTCCAGGTGGCAATCACCATTGAGGCCTGGGAGGAGGGCGAACTGCACGTGAACACAAGGGAGACTCGCATCACACCATTCATACACAGGGGAAAGGAGAAGACATTCAGAGAGAGAAAAGACGTGAGAGAAGAGAGAGAACAGTTTGCAATAGTCAATAAACAAGTCAAAATATAAGCAGTATATATGCAAGTATATAGTTGAGCCAGTTGAGGTGGTTCGGGCATCTGATTAGAATGCCTCCTGGGCACCTTCCTTTGGAGGTTTTCTGGGCATGTCCTACTGGGAGGAGACCCCGAGGTAGACCCACAACTCGCTGGAGGGACTACGTGTCCAATCTGGCCTCGGAACGCCTTGGGATCCCC
Organism: Lampris incognitus; assembly: GCF_029633865.1. Lineage (NCBI taxonomy): Eukaryota > Metazoa > Chordata > Actinopteri > Lampriformes > Lampridae > Lampris > Lampris incognitus. Next base: position 23,219,815 of record NC_079225.1, on the reverse strand, counting down.
AGGAGGAGCTGGAGGGCGTTGCTGGGGAGAGGGATTTCTGGAGTGCCCTACCTAGCTTGCTGCCACTGCAACCCGTGACCTGACCCCGGAGAAGTGGCTGATGATGATGAGATGAGATGAGAGGATAAAAAAAATGTGATGAGGGGGATGCCAAGTAGTGTCCAGCTGGCGACCACCATCACCATGGAGACCTGGGAGGACAGACTGCGCGTGCACACAAGGGGGAGTCACATCACAGCATTCACACACAGAAAAAGAGAAAGGAGAACACAACATCCAGAGAGAGTAAAGATGTGAGAGAAGAGAACTGTTGGCAATAGTCAGTAATCAAGTCAATAATTAAGCAGTATATATGCAGATATATATGAAGGAAAAAAGTCATCACTGGCTACAATTACATAAAATGGGACAACCTGTTAAGATTCTACTTATGAGAACATGTGTGCGGCGTGTTTGCAAGTTAGACACAGTCATCCCCTCCAAGTAAAACCATCAAACCAGCAAGGCATGCTGGTCTTGTTCTGTTGCAGAGCAGCAGTAACCACAAGATGCTCGACGTTCATATTAGACTTGCTGCAGCGCTTTACATAAATTCCACCAGATGTTTCTCAGATTAATGTCCACTTGAATAGCTGTGAAGTGCTGAGGTTGATGTTGAGATACTGACTCGTAGAAAAAGAGTCGCTTGCACGTCTCCTTCATGGCCACACGGTGGAAACACTGCAACACTCAAAACAGTTTGGACCAGCTTTAAAGGTTGGGACGTGCAAAGGGATGTAAGATTTATCGATGAAAGACACGGTGTAAAGAAAATACTGTTAATCACCCTCTCAACAGCATAACAGAAAAACTGATTTTCAACCATTTCTCTATAATAAATCTCAATGCATACCATTAATCACAGTCTTTCTCTCTCAGAGTAGAGGGAAACGTTAATGTCCCCGAGGGGCAATTTGCTTTACAGACAGTAGTCCAACACAAATACATACAGCACATCATACACAAACACAGCACGAGATCCATATCTCCCACACTGTCGCTATGAATCATGGGAAAAATAAAGGGATGCAATGACATCCGGGGCTATAGTTTGTTTAGAAAACCAATAGCAGATGTAACAAAGGACAACCTCTGTATCTATTAGTGCTACCTTTGGGGAGACTAAACCTCCGTCCTGACGGAAGCATCTGGAAGTCAACATGTAAAGGATGCTGCAACAGTCTGTGCCTTTGGGATGACCCTCACTTCATGCAGCTGGTGAAGGTCAGTAAGAGTAGCACCAGTGAGCTTAACGGCACAACTGGACATTTTTTTCCAGACTTCCAAACCAGCAAATCATAGAAAAAGGAAAGGACAGACTCAATAAAAGAAGAAAAAACATTTTCATCAGTGTCATGTCCACATTTGCAACTTTCTTAAAAAGAACAACCGTTGAGCATGCGTAAAGGCAACAACCGTTGAGTTGCCCATTTACATATTGCATCTGTATCGGTATCAAAATTAAGCTTCTCGTCCAGGACGGTGTACAAATACTTCTATTGCAGCAATGGAAGTATTCTCAATTCTCATTTATTCTCAAATGTTCTGGCTGTTCTCTTGCAAAACCAATGACTGATCTTAAGCCCAGACGGTATCTGGATTTACCCAAAGGTGTCATTTAGCACTTTGCACATATTTCCCCAAATTCAGTTTGCTACTATTGTCAGTCGTGCATATGCAAAAGACAAAAGGCAGCTTGGAGGATAGGGATTATTTGCTCATCTGCTCTCTTACTATTCCTGCAGCCAAAAACTAAGCCATACTTGGCTTATTCTATTTTTTATTCTTTTTTACTAGAAAAGAAGAAATCAATGGAAGCAACTGCAGAAAAGATGGTGTGCATAGTTGAGTTTTCCTCTTTCCTGGGAGTATGAGAGAATTTGAGGAGAGTAACTCTGGTGCCTCTTCTGTCAGCTGGAGGGGTCATGGACTAGTTTACCTTTTCTGTCAGCTGAAGGGGTCATGGCCTTGTTCATAATGTTGACCTCATCGTAAAGGTACCATTTCTGTTAGGTTGATTGTTGTGAAATATGTGAGCGATAGCCAGAAAGGTAAGAAACAGCTTGGCAAGGACTGACCCCAGAGACGTGTTATCTCAGAAGGTCAGGACCTTATGGGGATTTTGCTTGTCTGTCTCCCATCTTCCTTCAGCTTTAATTTTTTTTTTGTTTGTTTTACATCCAGAATGTATGTTATTCCCACGTTCCCCCTAAGCAAATGCAGATAAAAATGTTTTTTGCAGAAAGAGATGAGATTTTTTTTTCTCCTCTTAACTTTCATAGGAAGATTGCGTTGCGTACGAGTACAGTTTTCTGTCTGTTCCAACTTTCTCCAAAAAAAAAAAATATATACACTACCGTTCAAAAGTTTGGGATCACCCAAACAATTTTGTGTTTTCCATGAAAAGTCACACTTATTCACCACCATATGTTTTGAAATGAATAGAAAATAGAGTCAAGACATTGACAAGGTTAGAAATAATGATTTGTATTTGAAATAAGATTTTTTTTACATCAAACTTTGCTTTCGTCAAAGAATCCTCCATTTGCAGCAATTACAGCATTGCAGACCTTTGGCATTCTAGCTGTTAATTTGTTGAGGTAATCTGGAGAAATTGCACCCCACGCTTCCAGAAGCAGCTCCCACAAGTTGGATTGGTTGGATGGGCACTTCTTTGAGCAGATTGAGTTTCTGGAGCATCACATTTGTGGGGTCAATTAAACGCTCAAAATGGCCAGAAAAAGAGAACTTTCATCTGAAACTCGACAGTCTATTCTTGTTCTTAGAAATGAAGGCTATTCCATGCGAGAAATTGCTAAGAAATTGAAGATTTCCTACACCGGTGTGTACTACTCCCTTCAGAGGACAGCACAAACAGGCTCTAACCAGAGTAGAAGTGGGAGGCCGCGTTGCACAACTGAGCAAGAAGATAAGTACATTAGAGTCTCTAGTTTGAGAAACAGACGCCTCACAGGTCCCCAACTGGCATCTTCATTAAATAGTACCTGTTAGAGCCTGTTTGTGCTGTCCTCTGAAGGGAGTAGTACACACCGGTGTAGGAAATCTTCAATTTCTTAGCAATTTCTCGCATGGAATAGCCTTCATTTCTAAGAACAAGAATAGACTGTCGAGTTTCAGATGAAAATTCTCTTTTTCTGGCCATTTTGAGCGTTTAATTGACCCCACAAATGTGATGCTCCAGAAACTCAATCTGCTCAAAGAAGTGCCCATCCAACCAATCCAACTTGTGGGAGCTGCTTCTGGAAGCGTGGGGTGCAATTTCTCCAGATTACCTCAACAAATTAACAGCTAGAATGCCAAAGGTCTGCAATGCTGTAATTGCTGCAAATGGAGGATTCTTTGACGAAAGCAAAGTTTGATGTAAAAAAAATCTTATTTCAAATACAAATCATTATTTCTAACCTTGTCAATGTCTTGACTCTATTTTCTATTCATTTCACAACATATGGTGGTAAATAAGTGTGACTTTTCATGGAAAACACGAAATTGTTTGGGTGATCCCAAACTTTTGAACGGTAGTGTATATATATAAATATGGGAGTGGATTTTAAATGCACAACAGTCCTTTAGCGTACTATTACTTTATCTCCGTGGTGTATATCACACACACACTTTACACGTGCACACTCACCCGTCCCACACTTACATTAGATACACAGTATAGCAACATAACCCGGTAATGAAAGAAAGAAAGACTTTATTTGATGTAAGCAAGCATACAGCGAAATATATCCTCTGCATTTAGTCCACCCTATTGTATAGAAGCAGTGGGCAGCTGCAGCGCCTGGGGATCAACTCCAGTTCTTCTTTCCATTGCTTTGCTCAGAGGCACAGACAGGAGTATTAACCCTAACATGCATGTCTTTTTTTGATGGTGGGAGGAAACCAGAGCACCCAGAGGAAACCCACACAGACATGGGGAGAACATGCAAACTCCACACAGAAAGGACCTGGGACGGCCTGGGGTTCGAACCCAGGACATTCTTGCTGTAAGGCAACATTGCTAACCACTGGGCCACCATACTACAGTGTGACATAACTCTAACTATTATCCGAATCATGTATATTGTCCATGTAGGTTTGCACATACATGGAATTTGACTCCAGTTTTGTGGCTCTTTCAGCGTACTTAACATAGAATAACAGCACTAGGGCATCCGGGTAGTGTAGCAGTCTATTCCGTTGCCTACCAACATAGGGATCGTAGGTTCGAATCCCCGCGTTACCTCCGGCTTGGTCGGGCGTCCCTACAGACACAATTGCCCGTGTCTGCAGGTGGGAAGCCAGGTGTGTATATGGGGGGAGGGGGAACTAGGGGGAATAGCGTAACCCTCCCATGCGCTGTCTCTCTGGCGAAACTCCTCACTGTCAGATGAAAAGAAGCGGCTGGTGACTGTATCAGAGGAGGCATGTGGTAGTCTGCAGCCCTCCCCAGATCGGCAGAGGGGGTGGAGCAGCAATTGGGATGGCTTGTAATATATGGTAATTGGCCAAGTACAATTAGGGAGACAAAGAGGGGGGGGAAAGCCAAAAAAAGCAAGAATAACAACACTACAACACAACAATCTTCGGATATATGCAAAAGGAAGTACACGGGTGAAATAAGAGGTGACTACAGGCGTTCCATAAGGTTTGGTTCTGGGTCCTCTCTTGTTCTTCCATTACACGACATCCCTGGGTTCTGTTATTCACTCGCATGACTTCTCTTACCATTGTTATGCCGATGACACCCAGCTGATCTTGTCCTTTCCTCCCTCTGACACACAAGTAGAGACGTGTCTGTGAATGTTCCCATTCATCCAGGTCATGCTTATCCAAAGGAGTTGAATCAAGTGCGACTGGACTTGGTATATATCCGTGAAAACGTTTTGCCTTTCATCCAAGAGGCTTCCTCAGTTCGTGCCTTCCTGACTAGACGAAGCTAGTCTGACTGGCTGGTGATGAGACTCAGAATTTATCCTCTTTGGAGTCGTTATCAGAGCTATAGATGTCCATGGCTCTTTGTGTCCCGATGTTTACCAACGCCCGTCGCTAACAGAGCCATAGATATGAGTGGCTCTTTTGTGTACCGATGTTTGGCCGAGCCCATCGTTATCGGAGCTATTGATATGCGTGGCTCTCCTGTGCTCCGATGTCCAGTTGCGCCCGTCACCATCGGAGCTGTTGATTTGCATTTGTTTAGCAGCGACGGTCGTTGGGGGTCGTAGTTTCGACTTCATTATTCAGTGGTCATGAGAGTCGTTGGAGCCGTTAGCGACCGACTGTTGTTCTTGGAGGCTAGGCTTCTTGAGTCTCCTGGGTAGAGATGAAAGTACGGCATTGTAAGTGGGAGATAGGTAGTGTCGCAGACCTCCTCCTCTGTTGAGGGATGGTTTTTCCAGTTTCTTTACATCTTCCCTTGTGAACTTCTTGTAGACAAGAACATTAAGTTCACAAGGGAAGACGAAAAGAACAACAGTTTGCCCTTCTTGGACTGTGACGTCCACATTGGGGAAGACAGGAGCCTCCACATTGGGGTTTACAGGAAACTTACGCACACAGACCAATATCTACTTTTCGACTCACACCACCCTCTGGAACACAAACTGAGCGTCATCAGAATTTTGCAACACAGAGCTGACAATGTGCCCAGCAGCACTCAGGCCCAACGGGAAAAATACAAACACCTGAGGGGAGCTTTAAAAACCTGCGGCTACCCCAGTTGGACCTTTGTGAAAACTGCAACACATTCCAAAAAGACCAACCAGGTGAGCGACGAGGAGAAAAGGAACAGAAGGAATAGCACAGTCATCCCGTATGTTTCTGGGGTCTTCCGAGAAACTCAGGAGAATTTTCAACAAACACCGCATCCCGGTATACTTCAAACCCAGCAACACACTCCAACAAAGACTGGTTCATCCCAAAGACCAGAGGTGGAAAAACCCGGTCCAGAAAGTAAAAACCCTAACTGTGTCTTTGCTCCACCCATGTACTAAACCATCAGATTGCACTGACTAGTTTCCCAAATTAGCTGGTTTAATACATGGATGGAGTAAAGACATGGTTAGGGTTTTTACTTTCTGGACCAGGTTTTTCCACCTCTGCCGAAGACCGTGTACTACACACCCGGAAAAGCAATCTGGTGTATGCTGTACAATGCAATGAGGATTGCACTGACCTATACATAGGAGAAACCAAACAACCACTACACAAACGGATGGCCCAACACAGAAGGCCAAACTCCTCAGGACAAGACTCAGCAGTCTATCTACACCTAAAGGAGAAGAGACACTCCTTCGAGGACAGCAACATACACATTTTGGACAGAGAAGATAGATGGTTTGAAAGAGGGGTGAAGGAAGCCATCTATGCGAAACTGGAAAAACCATCCCTCAACAGAGGAGGAGGTCTGCGACACCACCTATCTCCCACTTACAATGCCGTCCTTTCATCTCTACCCAGGAGACTCAAGAAGCCTAGCCTCCAAGAACAACAGTCGGTCACTAACGGCTCCAACGACTCTCATGACCACTGAATAATGAAGTCGAAACTAACACCCCCAACGGCCGTCGCCGCTAAACAAATGTAAATCAACAGCTATGATGGCGATGGGCGCGGCTGGACATCGGAGCACAGGAGAGCCACGCATATCAATAGCTCCGATAACAACGGGCGCAGCCAAACATCGGTACACAAAAGAGCCACTCATATCTATGGCTCTGTTAGCGACGGGCGTTGGTAAACATCGGGACACAAAGAGCCATGGACATCTATAGCTCCGATAACGACTCCAAAGAGGATACATTCTGAGTCTCATCACCAGCCAGTCAGACTAGCTTTCGTCTAGTCAGGAAGGCACGAACTGAGGAAGCCTCTTGGATGAGAGGCGAAACGTTTTCACGGCTATATACCAAGTCCAGTTGCACTTGATTCAACTCCTTTGGACAAGTAGAGACACGCATTGCTGTGTGCTTGACTGGCATCTCGGAGTGGATGGCGACACACCACCTGAAGCTCAATCTGGACAAGACAGAGCTGATGTTCCTCCCAGGGAAAGGTTACCCGCACCGAGACCTGGCCATCACGATTGACAACACCGTGGTGATGCCAACTCAGACTGCGAGGAGTCTGGGTGTGATCCTGGAGGACCAACTGTCGTTTGCTGAAAACGTTGCATTGGTTGCTCGTTCCTGCAGATTTCTCCTCTATAACATCAGGAGGATTCGTCCATTTCTCACCGATGAGATGGCACAGGTGCTCATCCAGGCTATGGTCATCTCCCGGCTGGATTATGGCAACTCCCTCCTTGCTGGCGCCCCAGCGTCAGCCATCACACCCCCGGAGCTTGTTCAGAAAGCTGCAGCTCGTCTGGTGTTCAACTGTCCTAAGTTCTCCCACACAACTCCCCTTCTCATGTCCCTACACTGGCTCCCAGTAGCTGCTCGCATCCAGTTTAAGACTCTGGTGCTAGCCTACAGGGCAGTGAAAGGAACAGCTCCTTCCTATCCCCAAGCCATGGTCAAGCCCTACACCCCCGCCCGGCCACTTCGCTCTGCTGTCTCGGGACGCCTGGTTGCCCCGTCGCTCAGAGGCCCCTGCTGCCGATCAACCCGGTCATGGCCCTTTTCTGCCCATCTTTCGGCACAGGTTGAAAGCTCACCTCTTCAAGAACTACTACCCTGTTACTTGCTCTTGGCACTTATTGTATTCACTCATTTAAAAAAAAAATCTTTCTTGCGCTTTTACTTTAGCACTGGTTTTGCTCTTAGATGCTTGTTTAGAGAGAAGATGCACTTATGACCTCTGATGACTAGTAGTTCTCCTGATTTCCTACTTTAAATGCACTTATTGTAAGTCACTTTGGATCAACGCATCGGCTAAATTACTGTAATGTACTGTAAAGTGCAACAGTGCAGAGAATATATCAGAGATGCTGAAATATTATTATATGATTACTGTGTAGCGCTCTGCAATGCCAGTTGGTAAGCCTCAAATTTAACCTTCCAACTGCCGACTCTCATGTTAGTCACTTTGGGTAAAACACTTCTGCCAAAGGTGTAAATATAAATGTAAATATCACTAGATTGCCACATTGCATGTATGAAGTCCTCACGTGTGCCTCACTTTGCTGCAGAGCTATGAACGTGAGTATCTGGAATGATGATTCATCCGATTTCTTGTCTTATCTTCGGCATAGCTGATTCTATCGCCATGCTGGCGCTGGTCAGATATTATCAACTATCCACACCCTGATCCATCCGGCAGCCACAAATGCAAACCCCACTGTCTGTAGCCAAAACTATGACTTCTTTATTTATTATGGCTAGAGAAATGGGAGGATTAAATTGTGCATTGTCAGGTTTTTGGTATGTGTTGCAGTGTTGTTAAGCACATATATATGTGTATTAAGAGAGAGAGAGAGAGAGAGAGAGAGAGAGAGAGAGAGAGAGTGAGAGTGTGTGTGTGTGTGTGTGTGTGTGTGTGTGTGTGTGTGTGTGTGTGTGTGTGTGTGTGTGTGTGTGTGTGTGTGTGTGTGTGTGTGTGTGTGTGTGTAAACACTGGGGAGGGGTGTGACATGGTCCAGGCCCTCTATGGAAGGAAACCCAGTGAGAGGAGTGGTGTTCTGGTAGGCTACAGCGCGCATAACTTTATTATGAAAACAACTAGTCAGTGCACTTCATCAACCTTTCCTTTTTTAGGGCAGGCCCGTCTCTGTAAAGGTCATGTCGCTGGGGCTGACAGCAGCAGCTCACCATGCATTTCCTTACAGTCAGACATAATGCACAGTCCTGCATGTCATGTCAGATCAATGCCTTCCCTCCCTGTGCCTGTAGTTCGGTGACTCGTCCATGATTTCATTTTGGTGATGAAAATAGTTCGTAACCACAATTCGGACATAAGGACTGTTAGGCCGGCATGATTGTGGGTTTTGGTGTTTTTTTGGGCCCCCCCCCCCGTTTTCTCCCCAATACCCTTTTCCTGTTAGTAAACATAGTGAAGTTTTTTGTAGGCGGAGCTTAGCTGGAGGCAAATATCCCTACCTACAACAGACAAAAGTATAGTTTAATGTTACCTTACTTACCTGATGTGAAGTGTGCGCTACAAACACGAACATTTTTGATGATCTCCTAAGTCCAATCCTTTCGTCTTATCACGTTTAACCACATATCTTTTTGACTGGGAGTGGCAGCTGGTATGCGATAAAACTTCAAATTTAGTTTATTACTTCTTCAATTTTGGCACCCAAAAAACACAGCATGAAGACATGTTCGCTAACATTAGCTAGATGATGTACGCTTGCCTGAGGACGTGATTCATATTTAATGTTACCGCTTCCGGCTTTGTTTTGCCTCCAGCTGATGCTCTGACGTAATCATTACGTAGGCTCTAAAAGGGTCTATTATACTTAGCCAATTACCCCACTCTTCCGAGCTGTCCCGGTCGCTGCTCCACCCACCCCCTTTGCCTATCCGGGGAGGGCTGCAGACTACCACATGCCTCCTCCGATATATGTGGAGTTGCCAGCCGCTTCTTTTCACCTGACATTGAGGAGTTTCACCAGGGGGACATAGCGCATGGGAGGATCACGCTATTCCCCCCAGTTCCCCCTCCCCACTGAACAGGTGCCCCGACCGACCAAGGAGGCGCTAGTGCAGCGACCAGGACACATACCCATATTGGGCTTCCCACCCGCGGGCACGGCCAGTTGTGTCTGTAGGGACACCCGACCAAGCCGGAGGTAACACAGGGATTCGAACTGGCGATCTCTGTGTTGGTAGGCAACGGAATAGACCACCACACCACCTGGACGCCCGATTGTTTGCGTTTTTGGTCAGTATCGTAAGCCATTTTAGTGATTCGTTGACTGCGAGCAAAGGTATCAAAGACCAGACACCGAAATCAAAACTCAGATTTACAACTTCTTATCTTAGATTAGGAATGGAAGTTCTGATACTGTCGTCGAGAAACGGTCATCACAAAACTCCGACATATTTAGACTGCGATCTCATTTTTAGGTACAAAAGAGAGGAGAGTGACACTGAACAAGTCTTACTATGTAAGACACTTGAACGTTTGGCAAAAAAGTTTGTTTTTTTACAGTAGGCCGTCTTAGTTGGAAAATGTTGGACAAAGTGCTGAACAAGCACCTCACCCATGCACATGCTGGTATAAAGTAGAACTGGCTCACAGTTGACCTGGAAAGAAGGGAGGTGCTGCTGTGAAGTTAAACTGTGAAATGATTCATGATAGTAAATACTGGCTGAGCTCCAGAGAGTTCTGCATGGTACCAGTGTTTACTTGATTCTCACCCGACTGACAGGAGAGAGAGAGACTCCTCTCATTCTTCATTGTTCATCTACTCTTACTGTGTGTGTGTGTGTGTGTGTGTGTGTGTGTGTGTGTGTGTGTGTGTGTGTGTGTGTGTGTGTGTGTGTGTGTGTGTGTGTGTGTGGCCTGTTCCTGAAATTTGGTAATGTTAAGAATACCAAACACATATTTGTGTGTAGTGTTCTTTCTGCTCTATCTCACTCTCTTTCATTCTCGCTCTCTTGCACACACACTGTTACTCTTTCTCTCTCTTTCTCTCTGATTCTTTCTCACTTGTTGCTCTCAAACATACACTCTTTCTCTCTCACTCTCTTTCTCACTCTGTTGCTCTCAAAAATACACACTCTCTTTCTCTCTCTCACTCTTTCTTTCGCTCTCTCACTCACTCTTTTTCTCTCACTTGCTCTCACACTCTCACTCTCTTTCTCTCTCACGCTCTTTCTCTTGCTCACTCTTTCTCTCTCTCACTCTTTCTTTCGCTCTCTCACTCACTCTTTTTCTCTCACTTGCTCTCACACTCTCACTCTCTTTCTCTCTCACGCTCTTTCTCTTGCTCACTCTTTCTCTCTCTCACTCTTTCTCTCACTCACTCACTCTCACACACACAAACACACATTCATAGGTTTGTTTTCTGGTTTTAACGACTAAAGGATGCTATTGCGTAAACATTTTGCTGGTAAGATAACGACAACAAATGTAATCAAACTGACAGTAACAAGTGAGGGCTTCACATATCTTAGATAGACATACATGCCAGTGCAGATTCCTGTTCAACATCATTGAAAAGCATTCAATGAACTTCAAAACACGATCATAGCCTTGCAAGTCTTATCTTAACTGCTCTTGCTAAAACGACTACGGCTTTCGTTAAAATCCCGACTCCTTTTTGGGGCCCAGTAGCATTTCAACTATCTTGTGAAATACCTTTAATCCTCTGATTCCTCATATTTTCTCCGGCTTTATCTCTCCGTGGGATTCATGTGGTCTACCACGATGACAGGAAAAAGTAACAGCGATCCATCCGCCTGTGTCCCGTGAGACAAAGCCGACTCCTGTTGCTTTTAACATTGGCAGACAAAGACAAAGAGAACATCACAAGTGTTTCTGTCCTGTGTGTTGTGGCTGTGTTGATTAGCTACTGTAGTCGGGGACTAATTTCTTCCAGTCTTCCCTGAGGCCTATGTGTTGTTTTCACTTTTTTTTTTTTTGTGCAAGGGGAAAATTGCTTAGCCTGTAAAAAGGGAAAAAGCACTTAATTTTCCCCTGCTACTGTTTTGGCTTAGAGACTACGGTGCCCTACCCGCCCTTCCTAAGATGGACCTCCATTAAATGGTTTTATGTGTTTGTACACACTGAAAGATACAGAGGTGGGCCAGCTACTGCCGTGATTGCATGGCTTACGAGGAGCTGAGGATTTTTTTCCTTTTTTTTTCTTTCCAGTCCTTTTAACATGCCTATTTTACATGCATTACAAGTAAGGTATTTCTTGAGAGAAGTTGCAGAAAAACCCCTTTGATTTCTGGAGCTGCGGCCGTCTATATGCTCTACCTTTCGGAGTCGGTTTCCCATGTTGCCTCGGGTTTCAAAGCTGGCAGGCCGATCAGAGCCGAGAGTGTTTGTGAGCCTTGGCACCGACACACAGCGCCGGACTGAAGGACCCTTTGAGGACCCAGATTAACCTGCACGGTAGTTAAATAAACATACACCAGTGCGTAGCCGCATGAATGGGCGTTTCATCATTCCCTGCCGCTTTTCCGTGATCGTATTGAACTCACGCCCCGCCACACCCCGTGATGCAATTAAAAACAAACATGAAACAAAAATAATGCATTTGGTGTATGTGCAACTGCATGTACAGAAGTAACACACGCTATAGGGAAAACATCCATATCTTAAACCTTGCCTAGCAAGCCATTTGAGAAAATTTTATAATGACCCAATCTCTGGTACCATTTTCTGTCGTGGTTTGGTTTAAATATCACTCCGTGGTCAGGACCCATAGCATTGCAAAACAGCGTTAAGATCAAACTGGTTTGACCCCAAAAACCGACAGTGTTGGTTAGTTTGCATGTAAAGCAGTTGTAGACCCGACATGCAGAGCGAAACCCCCATTGCATCCGGTGATGCAAGTGGGAGAAGGCACTCATGTTTGTACACAGGGAACCCCGGGTACCTCAGTGAAAAGAGCTTTATTATTTAGGCCTCTGCCCGGAGCAGATCAGGGTGGAAAATAAACAAAATCCCCAGCGCCAAGTCCCTTGCCCTCGGAAAATCTGCCCCAGAAGCGACCAAGCATCGGGCCTGGATTTAATCATGGGCTGTGGCGTTTGTCCTGTACTTGGAGAGAGAAACCTCCAACCAGCCGATAACAACATGACACTCAATCCGTCAGCCAGGAGTCCAATTTTAAACTCACATTCATCACTATTATCTTATTAGCATAAGAGTTATAGCCGTTCCATCGTTTGTGTTCTCGGCTCAATTCAGAATGACTGATGACTGTTAACAGTAACTGTCAAATTATTGATTGTCAGTGTTGTTGTACCGCTTTCCTTTCACACCAGCGCAGCGTATCCAAATTATAATATAATTGTCCAGAGCATTGCATCCATTGATAATATTCAACAATCACACGCAATGACATACTGCAGATAACGTTTGCAGTATATTTAGAGAGGCACGTTTTGCAGAACACATGGTGTGCCCGATTATCTCATCTTGAACATAATTTGCCATCCAAGTATAGTCACCATAAAAACAAAAACAACACAAAAAAAACAATAGAAAGAAACACAAACAAGCTGAGTTTTACCTTATAATAAGCTGAGGTCTGAACTCGGTGAACCAGAAGAAAGTTGTGCAGAGGAAATGGCCTGAATCTAAGCTCTCTGTCACAGTGGATCTGTCACAGTTCCCATTTGCTCGCAGAGAAATTCAATAGGGAAGCACTCGCTCATGGCCCAGCGTGCTCATCATTAAACAGAGGTTGTGGAGTAATCAAAATGTTCACCGGGGTTCAGGATGTGCATAGAAACTGCTGTTGAAAGGACGACTTTAAGTTGAAACTGTTTTATGTTGGTGGGGATATTGAATTTGTTTGACAATGGAAGCTTGCACAACAACATACAAGCTGCAGACAGCGTCACAAAAATAGGATGCAGGAGTTTTATGTGACCGGCACATTGACAACATGTAATAATAGCTGTCTTGTCGGAAAACAAAATAGTACGTATAGAAATATACATTTTACAAGTTAAAAAAAATGGAAACTGTAAATTGCGGAAAGATTTGGAAACACACTTACCCCTGCAAAAGCAATCTCAAAGTTCAAAGGTGGCCGCTCAAAGTTTTGGAATTGATACAGAGTTCAATTATTGAGACATTTCTGAACCCCGGGATGTGGCGCCAGGATGGCCCGCTTGTTAAGAGAGGCCATTCTTCATCCAGATGAGCTGGCTTCGACCCTTTTGTCAGCAAGGATCTGTCACAGTGAGCATTCGGGGAGATAGCTTACCTGTAGGAAAAGTAAAGAAATTATACATTATTATTCAAAGATTGGACAAAACATGGACCGAAAAAAAAGTCACTCCAAAAGATCTTTTCAAGACTCGAAAGACTTCATAAAACACAGATGAAGAGCTCATGCGGTGACTGGGTATCAATAACGTCTTTCGGGAGGCCCTTATAGCTACAGGAATATTAGATTTCCAGTTATGCTGTACTACATCATTAAATCTGTAGGATGGAGGATGGCGTCCCAGCAGGAACCCCAATATGTGTAGCTGACATACTGGCTTTTGTATTTTCCAGCATCCCAAATCACCTCTTGTCCACAGGTTAAGCCCCTATTTGCTTCACATCAGTCATTCCTCTGCCCGAAAAGACCAAGTACTTCTACCAATAATTTCAGCGGCAACTACCTTAGTCATAATGAAGGTCTCGGGGCCTCGTAACCCCAAACAGCACCTTAAAATGTGCCTTAAACTCGCTCAGTGACTCATCAAAGTTTGCCTTTGAAACACAGTCTACTTTGACCTGTACTGGATGTGGGTTTGTGTTGCCCACCTCCTGACCCTGTAGACCAATGACTGAACCTCCTCCTCCTCCCTCCAGACTGTTTAGGTTCTCTCCACCTCCAGGAGTTCGCTCCACTTCATTGCCTGCAATGCTCACGGGGTGGTTAGCCGTCTGCTCCCCGCCATGAAAGCGCTGCATGATGTTGGTTTGCAGGAAATGGCTGTCTTCACTGCATGAAAGGTCGGCAAATATTGCTGCTGACCTTGTACACCCAAGCATCATTTAAAGGAAGGCATCACTGAAACGTGATGAAGGGCCCTCAACATCTCCAGAGCAATCTAGCAGATGTGACCGTCTCATTCATCCTATTTGTTAGCACCCAGAGTTTTTTTTCAATCTTTTGCATTACTCGCCCATCTAGTTTTAGCATCCTATATACCTTATCGCCAGGGCTTCTGAGTAGCGTAGCAATCTATTTTGTTGTCTACCAGCACAGGGATGGCAGTTCGAATCCCTATGTTACCTCCGGCTTGGTCAGGCGTCCGTACAGACACAATTGGCCATGTCTGTGGGTGGGAAGCCAGATGTGGGTATGTGTCCTGGTCGCTGCACTAGCGCCTCCTCTGGTCGGTCGGGGCGCCTGTTCATGGGGGAGGGGGAACTGGGGGGAATAGCATGATCCTCCCACGTGCTACGCCCCCCTGGCGAAACTCTTCACTGTCAGGTGAAAAGGAGCAGCTGGCGACTCCACATGTATCAGAGGAGGCATGTAGTAGTCTGCAGCCCTCCCCGGATCGGCAAAGGGGGTGGAGCAATGACCACCAGGACAGCTCGAAAGAGTGGGGTAATTGGCCAGATACAATTGGAGAGAAAAAGGGGAAAGGGGGGGGGGGAAAGGGGGGGCCCCCCCCCAAAAAAAAACATCTTGGTAAAGTAAACCATGTTCCAATCCGGTGACTCCCACCAATATTCGCGCAAAATTTAAGTGCTCCCATGAGACACGGTCTTAAATATAGAAATCAATCGCCGTGTTAGGAAAACTCCTGACACGTTTCAGGATTCAACATCACCTAAAGGAAGGAATGTTTTGGTGCACATTGCACCATACCTCACCACCGAGTTCACTTCAACTTTTCAAACTCATTCTGTCATCACAGGAAAACAGACGTCTTAGTTTGATAATCATCCCTGGATGGAGATATGAAGACAAAGAGGAAGTGGAGGCTGCGAGTGTAACATCTTAAACACACCCTGTTTGTGATCCATCAGACAGCAGCTGCTGCTGGCTGATAACAAACACTGAGGCAGCCTTCCAGGTTTGCTCATGACTGAACACTAGTTCAATGTGTAGACAAGAAAACAAACCCGGATTGCTTCTAAATTTGGCTTTTCTTTTTTACATCCTCATTCTCAAGTGTTCAATGTACTCATTTATTTTTGGTTTTCTTTTGTCAGTCTTCAGTTTTTGAGTACCTCCAGTTTTCTATGAGTTTAACTGCTGTAACTACCAACCTCAAATTTCACTTTGGAAGTTTGTCCCAATTGCTGTTAAACGTCTCAAATTGCAAATTAAGTTGTATTTTGATGCTTGGACATGTTGGTAAGAGTGACAAGAGCACATTTTCCATCTCAAAATAGTTTAATCTGGGATCACGAGGTTGGTCGTACTTCATTGCAGAGCCCAATCCTGATGGTCGCCACTCCTTAGCTGTAAAATGCCACAAATAAGATATGTCAAAGATAAAATATAGGGTATGCCATTTTGATGTTGTATATCTCAGAAAGATAATTTAAGCACTGGAAGGTTTTAAGATGTTCATTAAATGCAACGCAAACTCAATGTTTACTGCAAATCCTCTACATCCACCGGCTTCACTGTGGTTTTATGGCATACGGTTTGAAGCGAGTGTGCGATATTTGGAATTGAGGGTTTGAACTCATCTGATTTACTCTGTGTCAAAAGCCTGCTATTGAGTCACACTCTGGCTCCTTGAGTCCTAGCCTGATCCAATATTATCTGGCAAACCTTCAATTGTCCGTTCATCACACTATTGGACAAAACAGGTGTGTGAGTCACCATAGAGATTCCTTATTCGCTACATCAGCTGTTCATCTGCTTCCCTTTTGGCCCTTGGCTTAATATCATGTAAACTCCCCATGTTTTGAGTTTTGTAAGATGAAACGCCTTTTCTCTGGAAAAGGTGCCTTGGTGGGAAAAGAGCAACTGTGAATGTGATCACAACGAGCGAAAAGGGGAAGGGACGTTAGTCCTCCAATAGGCCAGCTTTGTGAATTACGATCGATCTCAGCTTAATGCTTCCACTAAGCCGCTCACTGAGCAGCAGCAGCAACAGCAGCCTTTGGCTCACTTAGGTCAACTACTGATCCCACCGCCTCTAAAACCTTGGAAAACTGTAGGTATTTGTGGCAAAAAAAAAAAACAACAAAAAACTTATTCCTACCACACCCTGTGCTTAAGCTAGCATTGACAGTGGGATCTGTGGTTTTTTTAGTTTACAATACACATATTTGGAGTTATACTAAGTGTGCAAATGCTTGCGTGTCAATGCAATTGTACGTGTGTGTGTGTGTGTGTGTGTGTGTGTGTGTGTATGTGCCTGAAACTGTGAGGGCTTGTGTTTTGGAGAAGAAAAAAAAAGACTGTATCTGCAGCGTCAAATATAGTCTCTTCTATTGGAATGCTTTTCTGATGCTGCAGGTCCAATTATCCCAGTTTACCCTTGGCCTCCATGGAAAATGGAAGTTACAGGGGTTATCATTTTTAACTGTATCCATCAATTAGCTTTAGCCCTAGCCTTGGCCTATTTGTCTTCCTTTCAAAACAACAGTCACCATGAAAAAATGTGAAATGATGCAACAGATATCTTTCCCAGAGAAATACAGACCACTGCAGTAGATACAGCTGGACGGAGAATTATTCCCCCACTGAATGCCGCTGCGTTGGCTGAAAGTACAACAAAACCTAATTTTATGGGAACTGTACTGTAAAGCATGTAAGCTACTATAGAAAAAAAAAGAAAAGAATGAAAAATCCTACAATGTGAACTTTATTATGAACACCTGTTTACCCGGCGACAAGGTCAACCAATTTATCAAACTGTCAGTTATTTTTTTTCATCTCCCAACCCCCTCACACCCTCCTCGTCATCCTTTAAACTTTGACCCAGAACAATTCACAATGTGGCTGACAATGATACAATCCTCTCGGCCCTTTTTGGTTCGAGCGTTAAAGCCTTCCTCCGCAGCATTGCCCCTCGTTTTGGCCACCGTCTCTCTCTAGAGATGACATAATATGCTTTGCTGGTTTAAAGCTAATATTGTTGTATGGGATTTGTGAGGAAATGAAGGTTTTTGCTTGAAGCACGAGGGGCCCTTCAGATAGCTGCTCCCAGCGAAAAGTGATGTGAAAGAGGTCCTGACATTCTTCATGTGGTCAATAATGAACTGGCCTTTGTTGCGCATGAAGCAACCAAGACGGCGAGCTTTTAAAGCCACGCTTCTCATCTGCTGAGCTCACGAAGGCTTTTACAGGGCTTTGCAAGGACTCACGCATGTAATGTCGTAATCCTTAAGCAAAAGTCTGTAACCTAATTATAACATTTCACCCGCTGGTTAAATTAAGATGATGCCGTTCTTAGATGCAGGCAGTGCAGCTCGACCAAGTTCATGTGGATGCTTGGGCTCTGTGCTCGGGTTTGCTGTTGGTTATCATGCTCATTTGTGTCCAGGACTGTGCATTATGGTGTGGCTGCTACTGGCAGCGAGTCCCGGCGTCTGTTTTCGCAACGGCACAAGAAAAACACTATGCTGCCATGATCTCTTACTCCACTCTCAACATCAATCCCGTGTGTGGACTGTTGATGCCTTTCTCTCTCTCCATATGACTTTTATTAGTTTGATATGGACCCCCCCCCACCCCCCACACCATCCCCCCACCCCACCCCCCATCCTTATTCCCATGCCTGAAAAACATTCACTCCAGGGTGTTTTTTCACCCACCCCATCTGTAGCCTCCGCCGTCTCGATGTCAGTTCTTCATCAACAGGCGGGAAAACACTTATTTGTTTTGGATTTTGAGCAGGCTCACACAACCCCCCGAGTTCACGTCATATATGACCCACTTGATAGCTTTAGTGTCACACCTGGATTCGATTTTATAGCCGATCCAGAAGTAACCCTGAACGGCAGGCTGTGGGATTTTCAAGGGAGTCTTTTGGAGGAAATTTACGTTAAGGCTACCGGCCAGTTTTTTTTTTCCTCCTAGTCGACCTTACCATGACATTAGGGTATATAGCATAGATGAAGGAATTACATCACGAGCATTCGATGCTCCATAGTGTTGCTCTTAAACCGAATGACCTGCAGTTGTCCTTAAGTCTTTGTTATGTTATGAGCTGCTCAAGGAACCGGCGGGAGGGAGGCTTCTGGATAAGGTGTCCTCGCACTGTCAACACTTAAAGAAATCAAAGCCTCCTCTCCTCTTTCCCCGCATGAAAACGCCCTCATGTTTTCAATTTGCCAGTGAGTGATGGACTTTTGACTTCTTTTCACATTACTTTTTACACTGAAAGCCCCTGGTGTGGGAGTCTCATGCGGTGTGTTCAAGCCTGCGGAGCTGCTGACATGTACTGTGCACTGGCTTAGGGTTACGCTGATTACTAACCCTCGCACACACACTCCGCCAAGTGATTGACAAGCATGACTTAAACAGAGGTTATTCGGCCATAAATCATGCATACACTCTGCGACATGCACGCATAGCGCGCACACATGGCCACACACACACACATGCATGCATGCATGCACACACACACACATGCACGCATGTATGCACACACACACACACACACACACACACACACACACACACACACACACACACACACACACACACACACACACACACGCACACACAAATAGCCATTAAACCATCTTCTCCCTGTGGTAACTTCTTAGCCAACGCCTCAAAACTATCGGCTGCAGACCCTCCTCGCACACATTTTCGAAGTTGACAGATATTCTGTTTACCTTCAGTCAAACCGAAAACGTGTAATCCGCCACCCCAGGCTGAGCCACAGTTTCGTACGAAATCTTGCTTATCCACATGCACCTTTAAGGGTTCAAGAGGGATCACACGGCTATTTGGCTGGAGTGTGGAATGCATTAGGGCTGAAGCCGTACATTTGACGTTACTCCCATAACCACACCAGATGGGGCTTAGACAAAAGACGCAGAGTTTTCGTGGCTGTCTATCGTGCTGACGTGCAATTTGCAAGTGGGAAATTTGAGGGGGGGAAAAAAATGAAGGATATGCTTTTTCCGCTGATGCTTTATATGACACTAGTGCTGCAGGCCAAAAGTAGGAATATACAGATACTGTATCATGGACCGTCTCAACCAGCCTCTTGAGGACATACTGTCTCAAGACACTTGACGTTCCCCCTTTCTGAGGACACCTAGATCATCTGGGTGTTCCTTTACTCGGTGTCTAGGATACTGGAGGATGTTGTCACCTCTTTTTGGGGATCCCAGCAGGATAAGTCTTTAATTTGTTGAGAGACGTGCACTTTGATGCATGTGAATTAGGAGGAGGAGGATTTGATGATAGGAGAAGGGTGACGCCATGTGTGTGTGTGTGTGTGTGTGTGTGGTCTCCCCCTATCAGACTCTGTATAGGGAGATGTGTGTGCACCGTGCTGATGTTCAAAAGCTTGGGAAGTTCGCTTAGGGTCCGTAATTGATGCTTGCCAAAGAATGAATTTCCCCCAATTTGGCACAAAGTGTGAGAATAAGGAAAGTCATGTTTGCCGTGTCTGCCCACTGTCGGCATGTGTTATGCTACGGGAAATACTGCTGGCCATAGGTCTTTCTCATGCTTCCTGTGCTTGTTTCTTTGGAGTTCATCGTGGCGGTAGTACCAGACCACACATACTGCCACTTTTATGGCTTCAGTTGAAGATTCCTACTTGTCTCTGCCAAATTGGCTATTATTGAAACTTTCAATAAACAAGCACAGAAATGTAATGCCTTTATTTGGTTTGGAACCAGAGTTAAGACCAATTTTAGGACACCCCGAGAATGGACCATTTGAAGAAAACATGGACGTCCTAAAGCGAAACTCGGCACTTTCGCTGCGACGGCCCTACAAGATTTAGTAGCATTCGCATAAAACGCTGGGCCCGCCGAATTCATCTTTCGAATCGCCGGAGGTTTTGACACTCGTACTCTTGCAGAGCGGGTGCTTCCCCGGCCTTTGTCGGCGATGTGTTGATCTGTGCTGCGTTTAAAGCCAGCCTGATGTGGTCACAGCTGCTTTGATCTCAGCTCATCTGACACCTCAGAACATGACATGACAAAGTGCACTGAAGAGGCTTTGGGCCGCTGCAGGATTCCACCTCAGCTGTTATCTTTGCCGGCAGGGCAGCGCCCCAAAAGACGGGCGGGGGGGGATCTTTGCACCTTGTTTTGATTGTCGCCATTTACACCGCCAGCATCTCCTCTCATGCACAAAATGGTGCTTGAATATCATTTTGATCATTTCATTCCTCTCCTTTCAGCCGCCCTCATTCTTGTGTCAGTACAAAGTGTGGGCGCTAATCCTTTAATGAATGTCTTCATTGGGCGTTTTACGTGGCAGCACATTCCAGTGTCGGGACGCGACGCTGAACAGCTGGATGTTTTGGTGCAAGGGGTTGTTTAACTCCCTCGTCCACTTTGTCAGGTGTTCACGCCTTTATCCTCCCAATTCATCTTTGTGCGTTTCAGCCGGGGATGACGAATGAACCTTGTTGAGTTGAAAAGCAAACTCGGGGCCCACACACAAGCAACAGAGACAAATAAATCAAACGAATTACCAGGGAAGCACATTAATGTTTGACTTATGTGCGGGCGTAAAACTATCTACTGGAAGCGTCTCTCAATTTTTAATCTTGGTTCTGGACCGCTCGCGAGACTTTTTTTTTGTTTTTTTTGTGTGGATATTTTCAGGTGAAAGCGGGCGAGAATGCATTCGAAGAATTGTTTGGTTTGATGCAGGCACAGGTGGAAAGGGTAGTGAAGCATTTTACGCATTCAAAAGATATTTTTACCTCAGTGGAATCGACTCGTGTCCAAGTAACAGTAGCTTGTTCAGATCGGTATCTCAATAAAAGTGAGGTTTTATGCCATTTATGATTTACACCTTCAACTGGGAAATATTTTCCATTTGGCCATGGTCCTTGTAAACAGTTTGATGGGGGAAAAAGTAGCATACCAAAGTCTGAGCATGCTTCCTTTTAGCTCATACTAACACATAATTTAAGTAATCCATCAGTAATGAGAAGCAAAAATCCACTTTAGTGTTTTTTTATGTAACCACCAAAGCTCAGTGTGCTCATTATTATGCATTAAAGCATGCATGAAATAATGCCTATTTTTGTAAAAGCAGGAGTAAACATGGTGGCACGGTGGCTCAGTGGTTATCGTGGCCGCCTCACAGCAAGAAGGTCCTGAGTTCGAGCCCCGGGGTAGTCCAACCCTGGGAGTTCGTCCCGGTTCGTCCTCTGTGTGGAGTTTGCATGTTCTCTCCATGTCTATGTGGGTTTCCTGCGGATGCTCCAGTTTCCTCCCACAGTCCAAAGACATGTAGGTCAGGTGAATCGGCCGTACTAAATTGTCACTGGGTGTGAATGTGTTGGCCCTGTGATGGCCTGGCGGCCTGTCCAGGGTGTCTCCCCACCTGCCGCCCAGTGACTGCTGGTATAGGCTCCAGCATCCCCGTGACCCTGAGAGCAGGATAAGCAGTTTGGATAAAAGATGAATGAATGAATGAATGAATGAATGGAGTAAACATTTCAAAATAGTAATGGACTTTGAATTACAAAAAGAAAGGCCTTTTGATAATACAGATGTCAAGCTGTATACCTGAGTATGGTTGTTGAAATGAGCTACTTTTCCCCTGTGATTCCAGGTATTTTGTAGACTGTTATCGGAGCAGCTCCCCATTGGCCTAACGCTATCTTCTGTTTTCCACTACGACAGCCAACCAACCAGCCCGTTAAGGTATTTTTTTTCCATTCCCCTACACAGGTGCAAAAACAAAAAAAGTGCTACTATACCCATCGAGGAAGGAGTATTCTCCACATCCTTCACGTCCTTTTGAACACTACTACTACTACTACTACTATCACTTTCGGCTGCTCTCGTTAGGGGTTGCCACAGCGGATCATCCGTTTCCATTTCTTCCTGTCTTCTGCATCTTCCTCTGTCACACCAGCCACCTGCATGTCTTCCCTCACCACATCCATAAACCTCCTCTTTGGCCTTCCTCTTCTCCTCTTCCCTGGCAGCTCCATATTCAGCATCCTTCTCCCAATATACTCAGCATCTCTCCTCCACACATGTCCAAGCCATCTCAATCTTGCCTCTCTTGCTTTGTCTACAAACCGTCCGACCTGAGCGGTCCCTCTAATATAATCGTTCCTAATCCTGTCCTTCTTCGTTACTCCCAGTGAAAATCTTAGCATCTTCAACTCTGCCACCTCCAGCTCCGCTTCCTGTCTTTTCGTCAGTGCCACTGTCTCCAAATCATATAACATAGCTGGTCTCACAACCATCTTGTAAACTTTCCCTTTAACTCTTTGAACACTACAACCTAAAAAAAAAAACAATTACCGATGCTGACAGGGCAGTTAAACATAATGTAATCTATGAAAACTCTGGGTTAGTTCTCTATCCGTACACTCAACCATCCCAAACTTTACTATCTACTGGTAGTCGACCGTCACGCCACTGCTATTTGATGATGTGGATTATTTGTGGTGCTAGAAACAAGAAGGAAACAGCTGCAGCAGGTAAACTTGTCCTCACAGGGAGATGAAGCTAAACACATCCCAGCCCAATATTGGTTCCCAGTGTTTGAATACTGATGCACAACTCCAGAGCCTCAATCCCATGGAGTTATGTGCTCTTTACCACCAATTAGTTTCCATCACATTTAACAGAGCAGAAGCCTGAATGTGCAAAGATAATTTTTGCAAGGCGGCACGGTGGCGCAGTTGCTAGCGTGGTCACCTCACAGTAAGAAGATTCTGGGTTCGAGCCCCGGGGTAGTCCAACCTTGGGGGTTGTCCCAGGTCATCCTGTGTGGAGTTTGCATGTTCTCCCCGTGTCTGCGTGGGTTTCCTCCGGGGGCTCCGGTTTCCTCCCACAGTCCAAAGACATGTAGGACAGGTGAATCGTCCATACTAAAATTGTCCCTTGGTATGAATGTGTGTGGGTGTGTATGTCGGCCCTGTGACAGTCTGGCTGCCTGTCCAGGGTGTCTCCCCGCCTGCTGCCCAATGACTGCTGGTATAGGCTCCAGCATCCCCACGACCCTGAGAGCAGGATAAGCGGAAAATGGAATGGAATTTTTGCAAGTTAGATACAGCCTTAAAATATCATGCCCAGGCATCCGGGTAGTGTAGCAGTCTATTCCATTGCATACCAACATGGGGATCGCTGGTTCGAATCCCCATGTTACCTCCAGCTTGGTCGGGTATCCCTACAGATACAATTGGCTATGTCTGAGGATGGGAAGTCAGATGTGGGTATGTGTCCTAGTCGCTGCACTAGCACCTCCTCTGGTGGGTCAGGGCACCTGTTCGGGGCAGGGGGGGGGACTGGGGGGAATAGCATGATCCTCCCATGCAATGCGTCCCCCTGGTGAAATTCCTCACTGTCAGGTGAAAAGAAGTGGCTGGCGACTCCACATATATCGAAGGAGGCATGTGGTAGTCTGCAGCCCTCCCCGGATCGGCAGAGGGGGTGGAGCAGCGACTGGGACAGCTCGGCAGAGTGGGGTAATTGGCCAGATACAATTGGGGAGAAAAAAGGGGGAAAAAAATCCCCCAAAAAAGACATGCATGTTAGGGTTAGTACTTCAGTCTGTAACCTTGACTGAGGCATGGCAAGATGAACTGGTCCCCGGGTGCTGCACGGCGGCTGCCCACTGCTCCTAGCTACACAGCTATGATGGGTTAAATGCAGTGTAATTTCCCTATGGGGATCAATAAATTACCTCAAATTAAATTTTTTTCAAAATCACATGTAACAGGGCGGGAGCCTGAATGTGCAATGATATTTTTTTCAAGTTAGACACAGAGCCCAAAAGTATCAATGCCTAGTGTCTCTTGTATAAAATGCTTCTATAGAGATACTTTTCCTTAAAAGTAAACCACCATGCACACATCTGCAAAAATTCTGTATCTCGGGACATGTCTGCATATTGCTGTCACTTCTCTATGATACAAACCATTTCAACAGACTAATTGTTCCTTTGGGGGAGTTAGGGTTAGCTGTTTGGTCGGTTCTTGTTGACTTAATGTGGTTATCCTTGATTTCTTCAGTTTTAGTGGATTTGACATCATCTGGTGGCTGCAATAGGCTTGTTTTTTGCTCTGCAAATCCCAGCATTTCCATTTGAAACAAACAGGATCTTGAATGTGCAGAGAGCACCAATGTGTAGGCCACAATTTTCTACAGTTGCAGATTTTGGTCCAACACCGGCAAGATAATCCATATGTATTTTGGTGAAAGAAGACGGATCATCAATGTCACTGACAGGACAACTTTGAGCAACAGATCAAGCATTTAACTAAATCTAATTGATTAATCAAACACTGGATAATGTTTGGCTTTGTATTTTAGTGCCTATGGCTTGCCCTTGCTCATTCTACATGCAAGTTCCTTCTTCTTCTGTGGTGGAATTGACGCATTTCCTGTGCGTGCATCATTACATTTGAATACTTGGTGGGAATGGAGGACCCCGCTGGCACCGAGAGGAACGATTACAGAATGCTGCTGCTACAGAAATCAAAAATGCCAGTGGGAAAATGTATCAAATATGTCATTTTCAATATAAAAGATTTACAGATTGCATCTTTAAATGAACCGGTTTAGAGTAGCGAATGTTTTGGAGTCATCATTTCCTCCTCTTCTCTGGCCTCTGGGAGAGATTTTTCAGTCAATCTGGGTTTTGGATGGTTAAACAAACCAAACAAAATATGCGTCACCCTATTGCTTTTAATCAGTTTCCTCCTGTAAGCCATGATGTCAGTCCAACAGAGTCGAAAGATGAGCCAACACGAGACACTAACGTCTCATTAACCTACATTAACCTTCTGACATCAGGAAGTCACTGCCGGCCTGGTTTTAGAGAAACATTCCCGATACCTCATATATAACCGTTTGCACCTGTGAGACACTCACCATTTCAGCATTTAACATGCCCAGGGAGTATTGGACATGCTACCAGTATTTTATAACAGCAGTAGACAGATGTAATGAATACCACAGTGATATGGAGCTTTTGTCGCCGTTGTAAATGAATCACTAGTGTCTGCCGTCTGTTGGGGGAAGAACTATCAAACCGATGAGCATGGCCCTTTGCCTCCCAGCCAGCAAACAATGAACGAAGATTTCATCCACTACTCCGAATGCCATCACAATATGCACCGTTGTTAATAATAATATATAATCAATGCTGTTATTTACTATTTCCATGGTGCACAGATGAGACCTACAACAACATGGTCCACCTGCAGTGCTGGCTCCATAAACATGGCTACTGGAACCTGGCCATGGGAACACTGAATAGCCCAAACTTTGAACATATCATTCTCTCATGAACAATGCATGCTAACCACATAAACCAGCTAGACACTAAATTCCTACAGCTCCCGTAAAAGTTGGTGGTTTGAAAGTGTTTTATCAAAATATTCTGTGGGTTCAGACATACCTCGGCATGTACTTCCAGTATAAAAGATAATGGATTGAACAGAAGTTCCCAGTCCATGTTCTGTCTCTCCCCTTATCAATCTGTCATCCATCTCTCATTGTCCTCCAACCCAACAGTGTTTTTTAACAGTTCACCATCCAGTCAACCCCCGCCCCCCGAACCCCGCCATCCCCACCCCACCGCCGCCACCGCCGCCGCCCCTCCACCGTGAATTATTGCTTTACATTTACTGTGTGGTATCTTGAAGGCTCCTGAGAGCGAGGAAGGCATTGCGATCTCATGAAATCTCAGTGCCAAGGCAAACAGTCGGGGGAAAGAAAGAGAGACAGAGATGGAGAGAAAGAAAGAGAGATCGAACGACAAGTCAGGTCGGAGATTTTGATCTCTGGCCGGGACAGTTTTACAGCTGGATCGAGCACGCTGCTTGTTGTTATGAGTTTTTAAGCAGTATGGCTCCTCTCGTTTGCCCGTACGGTAAAGCGACCTCCTGTTCGCATGATTCACAGGCTCCTGGATAAAGTGCATCCTCCCCGGATTAACTCATGAGCTATATTGATATTTGCTAAGCTTTAAAA
This sequence comes from Lampris incognitus, assembly GCF_029633865.1. Taxonomy (NCBI): domain Eukaryota; kingdom Metazoa; phylum Chordata; class Actinopteri; order Lampriformes; family Lampridae; genus Lampris; species Lampris incognitus. The sequence goes on along the minus strand of NC_079225.1, from coordinate 23,193,076 downwards.
GGCAGCCTGCTAAGAAGCAGATGCAGTGGCAATGGGCTTGTGAGGCCCGTCTGTCTCTGCACCGTTCTCTGTTTTCTATTTCTGTGGCTAATCGTGTAAGCCAGGGTGGCAAGGGCACACAACTCTGTGGTATTAATTTTACGACGCTCTGAAAAGTAAAGTCTCTATGAGCTGACATCTACTGTTAGAATATAAATTCATAATAGGGGCACATTGCACTGATTGATGTAGTGTTACTGTAAATATATCTTCTCGGCTCTGCGGGCCGAGCCCAGTTCACATCCTGGCCCAATGTTTTCTTTACTGTTCAGGATACAAGCCAATGACATATAGTGTGATGCCAGTGGGCAGGTATCACTATGACCTTTTATAATGGCTTTCAGTCTTTTTTTTTTCTCGGATTTTTTTCTCTCCCTTTTTCTCCCCAATTGTACCTGGCCAATCACCCCACTCTTCAAGCTGTCCCCGGTTGCAGCTCCACCCCCTCTGCCAAACTGGGGAGGTCTGCAGACTACCGTATGCCTCCTCCAATACATGTGGAGTCCCTAGCCACTTCATTTCCCCCAGTATCCCCCTCCCACCTGAACAGGCACCCCGACCGACCAGAGGAGGCGCTAGTGCAGTGACCAGGACACATACCCACATCCGGCTTCCCACCCGCAGACATGGCCAATTGTGTCTGTAGGGACTCCCGACCAAGCCGGAGGTAACACGAGGATTCGAACTGGCGATCCCCGTGTTGGTAGGCAATGGAATAGACTGCTATGCTATCCGGACACATGGCATTCAGCCTTGAGAAAAGCCAGGTTGAGCATCTCCTGTGCATTTTCTGTGCAGGATAAAAGCAAGCTAGCGTGTTTGCCTGGTGTCGGTACGGTCATAAACCAGTAACTTCCTGAAGTGAAACAATATCTACACAGACCCAGCCACAATAATGACTTCTCCACAGGAGCTTTCTCAGGGTGACTCCTCTAGCATCTCCATGGCCCCATGTGGAGACCGACATTAAATCGGCAAATTAACAATGGGAAGATCAGCTTTCCCCCGAAATCAATTTCGGTGGCACTTTTATGGGTGCTTACTTTGGGGTATTGGGTCACAGATAGTAAAACTTAAGGGCAAATGCAATGGTCTGAGACTGGCCTTATATGTGTATTGTTTACATATGGAGACTTTTTAAATTACTAGACGGTTTCTTGGTTATTTCTAAGTTTATCTTCTTTTCATAGAACAGCTTGACTTATATCATTTGGACTCGGGCAACTTGCAACTATATTTTCATTTTAGGCCCTTCGCTTGTTCTACTGTGAAGAAAATCTTTGAAAAACAGTGAGAAAAGGGCAACAGACTGTAATAACCAGGAAATTAAACATTTGTGTAAAGTTGATTCAAGAAAGACAAAGTGTATAAAGGATAGGTCGTTAAAGCTTTTTGGTTCTCCGGGATGCAGTTCAGGTATACATTGTATACTTCAATATTTTCTTTTGTTAGTGCGTGTGTGCGTGTGTGTGCGTGTGTGCACTAACAAAAGGAAATATAGACAATATATACAGTATATGTATACATACTATATCTACTACTACTATTACTACTACTACTACTACTTTCGGCTGCTCCCATTATATATATACATGTATACACACACACAAACACACACACACACACACACACACACACACACACACACATATATATATACAGCTGATGAATGCTTATGGCATGAAACAGGCTTGTACTGTCTCATAAAGAATTTACTTGAATCGCTGGATTATTTTGCTCCTTATTAGTTGAGCACTTTTCCTACCATTGAGTGTTTCTTTTAACAAAGTTGTGTGTATATGTGTGTGTGTATATATAAGTGCAATTATTTTATCTTACCAGGACCTTTATTGTAATCTGTGTGGAAATGCACTGCCCACATTATATATTAGGCGTGCAGATGGGTATATTTTGTCTGATTCACTGACTCCTTGCTTTATGATTATTATTTCTATGCCATAAAAAGCTTTACAGTGTGGCCCAGCTTCCTTTGCAAATTGACCTTATTCACTCACTATATAAGGTATCAGGTTTATATATCTGCTGTCATGAGCAGCATACCGCTCTAAATTTAGGCCACATATTCTACGGCATGATTTGGATAAGAGAGGCCTTTTGTCTGAGAAAAACAAATCCAGGGCACAGTGATGGTGGGAATGAGAGAGGTTAAAGAATCAACTGGTGTCCTGTTTTCCCTGAGACACTTTGGCCCTGGGTGTCCATTAAGTGTGTTTTCTGTCCAGGTCTTGTCTGGGTTTGCACAGGCCTTGCAGGGAACTCCCTTGATATTTGACTGGTACCGTTCTAAATCAACTTTTATTTTTTTCTCGCTCAGCTTTTACTCAATCTATAAATTCTCCTTTCAATGTTTCAAATTCTTGTTGGAGGCAGAGGAGAGGTACGAAAATAGATTTCAGTTCATCATTGCAGACATTGATGGAATTTCCTGTCCAATATTCCTGTCATGAACAAAATAGACTGTTGACCAAAACAGAAAAAGATGTTTAAAAGTAACTCTGTTTTGCAGGTCCCATTAGGTTAAGCTACACCATAATCAAAGGATCATTAAGTATTTAATTTTCATTAAGTACCTCATTAAGTGTTTCATTTCTAAATCCGTTATCGCGTTGGTTGCCTTACCAACTTGCCACCTATAGTACAGCGGTCCGTCCTGAAAGAGGGACCCCTCTTTTCAAAGCGCGTCCCGAGGTTCCTCCCATTGTTGTCCCGAAAAGGTTCCTCTGCAGAGTTTTTCCTTATCCGAATCGAGGGTCTATGGATGAAGGATGTCATCCACTGTCTTCTACTGTACCTACCTGTTTCTCATAGTGGGACCATAAAGCCGTCTAAAAGTGTAACAAATAAACTTGACTTCATCACAGAAAGTTGAATCAGTTCATCTGGACACAATGTTTATTGAGAGAAACATTTCATCACTCATAGAATAGAATAGAATAGAATAGAATACACTTTAGTTGTCATTGTACATACATACATGAAATTAATTCTCTGCATGTAACCCATCCTATTGTATAGGAGCAGTGGGCAGCTGCAGCACGCAGGGATCACCTCCAGTTCTTCTTTCCACTGCATTGGTCAGGGGCACAGACAGGAGTATTAACCCTAACATGCATGTCTTTTTGACGGTGGGAGGAAACCGGTGCACCCGGAGAAAACCCACGCAGACATAGGGAGAACATGCAAACTCCACACAGAAAGGACCTGGGACGGCCTGGGGTTCGAACGCAGGACCTTCTTGCTGTGAGGCAACAGTGCTAAACACTGAGTCACCAATCCATCATCACTCATCTAAGTGGCCTCTTCAGTCTAAACTAACTGCAGGTATCCCCACCCTTATAAACAATACAGTGGCATAATTTTCACTTACCTTTATTTAGCCAGGTTAGTCCCATTGAGATTAAAATCTCTTTTACGAGAGAGACCTGGCCAAGAATGGCAGCAGTACGTCAGTTTCAGCACACACTCACATGAAGACAACAGAATAGCTCAAAGTGCAAAATAGCATAAAAATGAAGGGAAAAGATACAAACCTGTTATCAACTGAAACCTTTACAATTACAGTAATGATGGAAAACAACGATTGGTTTCATATGCAGATGGCCGTGACCATTAACTAGAGTTTCAATGGCCATGTGTACTATTCACAGAGGATTGGGGAATAGTTGCATGCAATCACAGCATTGTAAGATGGTGACAGATGTACTCTTAGCCCCCCCCCCCCCTCGTTCAGTTGGTGGTCGTTCCCTCTTCACATAGATGGCCTCTTTGACTCCCCGTTCAAACCAGCATTCCTCTCTATCAAGGATGTGCACATCCTCATCCTTGGAAGAGTGGCCTCTGGCCTGTAGATGGGTGTAGACTGCAGAGTCCTGGTCTGACGTGTTAGCTCTTCTGTGTTGTCCCAAAAACCGAAAACTCGACTTCAATTCTGCAGGTAATCTGTGCAGAATTTTATACTTCATGTTACACTTCACCCCTAATCTGATTATGTTGTCAAAATAATGGCTGTGTGTGATTAATAGTAGCTTAAATTTGCCCATGATGATATTGGTGGGTGTTTAAGATTAATATTTGATTTAAAGTCAGCCAAAATAATCATGGTGCATTACTCTGTTCTCTCACCATATCAGCCGATATGCCAGATCATAACAGAGAGGCTTCAATGGATCTACCATATGAGGTTAACCAAAGACATACCTGAACAACCTCCAGATTTCCCTGATGTCTATTTTTAACTCGAGATCTCGCTTTGTCCGTCTTTGCAAAGGAGACATTTTCAGAACATATGGTAAGATTTAGATTTGGAATCCCAAGACTGGTTTTTAAAAAAAATTGAATCAAAAACAGGAAATCTTGTCTCTAGTTAGTTTGGCCCAGACATCAAATAATTTTGGTTTCAGTTGTTTTCAAACCCAGACACTTTAAATCTCTTCTCTCAGTGAGAGCCATGATGGTCATAGTTTCAGGTCAGTCATAGTTTACAGATTCAGATCATACAGTCGTATTAGATGGGAGATCAGAGAAGAAAAATATTTCATATTTCGTAAGATCGTTCTGTGCAAAACGTCCATCAGGCGATACGTGAGTCTTGTGTTGTTTCAGATAATGACACACAGTCCATTCCAGTATATAGCGATACATTTTTACTGGCGATGAAATTGGACCTGAAATTGAATTCCATCTCATTGACTTTGTTGTAAATTCTTGCTTTAAGCAGTGATTAAATTGGCAATTGCACGGTTGATCTCATGTAACCTCTTCGAACTAAAAGCCTCCAAAGGCTTGACGATCCAAGAGGGCCCATCGAGAAGCTGAAAGGGGTGCCGAAATGAAAGGAGCAAGTACTTTGCTCCCCTTTAATGAAAAAGAAAACCTTTTTTTTTCCACCTTCATTCTCTTAAAATCAGAACCAGATGAGGGCCTGTGCACCCCTGATCCCTCTCGGCTAACGGAGTGCAGCATCATGCTAATGAGGGCACGGTGACATTGCTAGACGGCCCCCGGGGGCCGTCGTTCTGGACCGAGATAAACCTGACCTGCCACATCCACTGTCAGTCAAAAAGGTTATGGGCTGACAAGTCATTATTTTCCCCATCCAAAATATTTCTCCCAGAGGCTTTGGCACCATTCTGCTGGCACGCTAGTTTTGAAAGGTTCACGCTGAAGTTGCACATCTTTATCTGGGACGTCCTCCCAGTCGTATTTTGAATAGCTGATACTGATCAATGCTGGGAAACTGGGTCTATGTAAGATGAGTAAGCCAGCTGGACTGCGGTTGGTTTTGTTGTTGTTGGTGTTGTTGTTGTTTTCGATTATTTGGCAAGCTTTATGCAAGATGACACATTTTTGAACGAACAGATTGCACGAGAAAAACCGCAACGTATTCGAAATTCAGTTTTCTCAAAGGCGCTATAGGCTTATTTGTTTACATTGTAATACTTAAGGCCTAAAATCTCAGTATAAACATTTGTATAAGTTCTGCTTTGGGATTATCGAATTAGCAATAAAGCTTCTCTTATTGTAACAGTGAGACGTCTGTCAGCAACCCCGAACGTCCCTGCCGCCCACCGCCGGTGATCGTACACCTACTGACACTTGGAAAGCTGATGCGGATACTGTTTTCTTTCTGACTTCATTCCATTTGATTCGTGGTGAAAAAAAACGATGACGTTCTGGTTTCTTCTGCAGTGACAAATGAGATCTTTTATGGAGAACCTTTAAATTGGAGGTTGAGTTCGCCATCGATATGGAGTAATGATATGGAGTAATGACTTGCAGTAGGATCACCGGTCAACTCACGGGCCTGTATAAACTTCAACAAACACAAATCGCTTTCAGATGAACACCTGTTTTTTTTTTTTTCAAACAATTGATATTTGTCCTAATCTATCTCTGGAGAAAT
>NC_079225.1:23159614-23184614 GCF_029633865.1 Lampris incognitus | reverse complement strand
GTATGTATGTTTGTATATATGGCTGTATGGATGTATGGATGGATGGATGGATGGATGGATGGATGTGTGGATGGATGTATATACTTTTTATGTATGTATGTGTGTGTGTGTGTATGTATGGATGGATGATGTATATACTTATGTATGTTTGTATATATGTATATATATATGTATGTGTGCATGTATGGATGTATTATGGTGCTGTGTTTCAGAGTTTAACAGATCCACGTCCACATAGAAAAAGAAAGCCAAAGCCTATCTATGCTAGCGTCTGGTAATCATAAAGTGGATGGTTTGACAGGCTGCAACTTAACCACAGGGATGTTTGTTATTTGCCTTCTGTAAACACAACAAAACACAGCTGATCAGGCCTGTTCAGAGCCGCAGTCAATTCACCATTTTGTCTGGAAAGGAATATAAAGGGAAATTAGGTTTGCGTTTGGGGAGGGGAGAGGGAATGGCAATGAGGGATGGTGGGGGGGGGGACCCACTTCCCACCGTCTGGACAAATGATTTTACATTTGACCACATCTTCAGAAACAATAACAGTACTTTTTTATTTTGTCAACAGAAGCACCTTTCCCCATCTTCTCCTTTATGTAATTTGATGATGAATGAGAAGGAGAGAAAGGGGACACCAGCACAGTTAATCTCTTTGAAGGGGAAGGTGTAGCTTGCCAGTGCCAGATCTTATTTTCATCTCATATTTTGTGGTGTGTTTGACTGTTTAGTGGGAGTTGGAAAGGGGACCGCCCATGTTTCAGCTTTTCTGTTTACAGTGATGACAGAATGTGGCTTGACAACAATTCTGTCTTTGTGTGTGTGTCTGTGTGTGTGTGTGGGGGGGGGTGAATGGGTGTGTGAGTATTAAACAATTAAAATCCCATCCTAGCTTTTTTTTATCACATTAAATGCACATCTTCGACACAGGAATTTCTGTTTGAGGGCACTCCACTGCTGTGTTGTACTGTCTCTCACACGGTTTTTAAAGCCAAGTCCTGGAGCCGCCGCTCCAACATTTAAACAATCTTGTTTTACTTCCACCTCGAGGTGGCTAGTAAGAAAGAAAGAGGTTTGACGTGTCATCACATGCATTTCCTTTTTTCTTTTCATACGTGCCTCCACTGAACCATCCAGAGACATTTGGGGACTCCATTGTCTCAGTGGCATTACGCATTGCGAGAGGAAGCTGTTCAAAGCAGAAATGCCCCTCATATCATAAGTAATGGTCCCCTCATATCATAAGTAATGGTCCCCTCATTTTATAATGGTCCCTTCATATCATAAGTAATGGTTGGGGGTCCCTAATCTCAAAGCAGTGCGTGTTCTTGACCTCTCTCTCTCTCTCTCTCTCTCTCTCTCTCTCTCTCTCTCTCTCTCTCTCTCTCTCTCTCTCTCTCTCTCTCTCTCTCTCTCTCTCTCTCTCTCTCTCTCTCTCAAAAAAAAGACTGATCAAATAAATGAAAGAAGGACATGGAAGTGTTGTCATGGAAGGCTAGTCGGCACCTTTCGCCGACATGCTGACTGAATTTCCACACGTCCAACCGGTACATCGTTGCAGCACTGCGCCGTGCATATCCGTCTGCGTGGCGACACTCGCTTTTCGGGGTTTCTCGGTGTTTTTCAGCGCACCGGCGCGGTGTGTAACTTCGTGATTGCCGGCGCAAATGCAATTATCTTTTCAAGTGTTTTCAAATGTTGCTGTGGTTATAGCTGTAGTAACAAAGCAAAAAATAAAAATAAAAAAAAACCCTGCAGCTAACACACACGCGCGTACAAGCACGGTGCCTACCGTACACTGCGCATGCACACAAACACAGTGTGCGAGACCTACAGCAGCCAATGGCCCGTGGAGCGCTGCCAGCCGGAGGAGTCACCAGGTCTTGTGCAGATTAAGGGGGCTGCTTAAACAAAACGTGTTTCTCATTGAGTTTGTGGAGGGCCAGCGTGTCTTTGCTTATGCTTGTTACTTGGCAACGACTACGGCTGAAATATCTTGTTACTAATAGGATGGTAATTACCGCAGCATTATAAATGTAAATTTTTTTTTTATTTTTTTTTTACTTTTCCGCTCGCTGAAGAAAAGGTCAGATTTAGGGTGTGGGTTAAGATGGTTAGAAAAAAATAAATAAAATAAATCCCCTTGCTTGTTTATGTTCGTGATGCACAGAAATCCTGAAGTGCAACGTTTGTTTTTCCTGCACACACCGGCGGCGCACGGTTACCGCTGAAGTGCACGACGTGTACCACGGCTTGATTTTTGATGGACTCTGGGTTAATGTAGTGCTTGCTGTGGTTGGCAGGTTGCGTGCGTTTTCTTGGGGGTTTTTTTAATCACTTTTTTGTTCAAAGTGCGTTTTCCTCTAGTTTGCAGTAACTGATGGGAACAGTGTTTAAAGGCCAGCTGATGCACAATGCATTGCGGTCAGGATACTGTGCCATTGTTTGTATTAAAACTTGGCCTTTAACGCGGGGGAATGTCAGGTGGGAAGTAAAAGCACGGTGATGAATTTGTTGACACGGTAAAAGGTTCTGGCTCCAGGCTAAAGACACATGTTGACTGCAGCTCCTGTCCCCCGACAGCAATGAAAATTGCATCTGGGGGAAACTTCCCTTTCTCCACTGACCATTCACCAGTTCTCGTCAACTTTTAACCCCAACCGTAGCTGGACGGCGAAACGAAGGACTTTGCATTAAGCTAAACTCAAACTTAAAATGTCGAAAGCTTCTTTGTGCCGCTGCAAGGACCGTTATTCGATAGGTTTTTGACGGAAGACTGTTATTTTTATGGTGTTGTTTAAACATTTATGTTCCCTCTCAGGAAAAACTTCTTCATTCAGTGATCTGACAACATTGTGATCATCTTTGCTGAAGAAGGAGTCATACATAGCTTGTTTGTATGACAAATGTGAGGTCAAAAAAAGCCTTTTTGTTGTTGTTGTTGGCAGCTGTCCTGCATATGGTACATCTGCTTGGTCTGTTCCTGATTGGCAGCCCGGGCGAGACATCATGCATCCAGCTTTTTGTCCCTCGGCCAAGCGTGAGTGATGCAATTCCCCTTTTCTACACGGAAATCGAGCTGAATCCTGCGCTCCGGTCCCTGCTCGCTGTCAGCCTATATGTCCCAGGCAGGCAATGAGATAGTAAAGTTAGCAAAACCACTTAAGTCTTCATAGTGTAATCTGCTCTGAAGACAGCTCCCTGCTGATACTGTCTCCCCTACGCCTTTTCAACGGGGACGGTTGTATATAAGGTCGTTAAAGAGTTCTTTACCTCATCCATCTGCTCTGCACTTTTTTGGGGGGTGGGGGGGTGGCAAGGGAGAAAAGCCCGCTGTTACCTTTACCCAGAGGACAGCCAACTGGGGACTGTCGCTCAGGTGGCCAGATGATGTGGGAGTCCGTTTCGCTCTCTGATAAACGCCATATAAGTCCGTGCAGAAAAAGGAACATGCAAACACTTTTACACATTTTAGACAGGACACTTTGAATGCTTCCCTGAGGTCCAGCCTTATCCTTTTTTTTATTGTAGTAAGTAAGGGATCACAGCCGCAACCTGTTGTGAATGGAAAGAGTGTTTACAACTCACTTTACAAGACAGATAAAATGAACAAGATATAGGAAACTTAAAACCAACCAACTACTGGCAGTAACACAAAGCTTCCCTAAACAATGAAGCCCTTTCTATTATTTTATTGCTATGGCTCTGTGTGTGTGTGTGTGTGTGTGTGTGTGTGTGTGTGTGTGTGTGTTTATACAGGCAAGTGTATATTTGTATTGCTTGTCTAGAGAGGAGAGAGGGTGTAGAGTCAATACAGCTTTTGCAATTTTTGTATTTTTAACATGACATCATGGCAGATAAACTTTTTACGGCGGCATTTTAAATACACGAAATCTGAAATCATCCAGGCAGAAATAATTTCCTTCATTTACGTCTCTCAACACCAGCAGTTTGTCATTTATTTCCGATGCAAACCCCAATAAGTTCCTGGGTGCTGTGTTGGTTAGAAAACTCTTCTTTGCATAGCCTGATATGAAGGGGGGAACATCATCATTCTCTCACACCGTCTGTCTCCTTTCCTCCCTCCGCCTGTTTCCCTTGCTCCTCTCTTTCACTGTCTCTCCCTTGATCCCCCCCCCCTCTTTCTGTAAGACACACACACACACACACACACACACACACACACACACACACACACACACACACCTATTATTGGAATACTGTCACGGAAACACACACTGTGCCGTAATATAATGCCGTAGTTTGATCCAGACCTCCCATTCATTTGTTTAGCTATTAAGGTCTATGAAGTTGATATGTGTTTACATATTTGTTCACCCCTACACTCTTTTCCAGTGACTGTGGCCTCTAGCCTGACTAGTGTGTGTGTGTGTGTGTGTGTGTGTGTGTGTGTGTGTGTGTGTGTGTGTGTGTGTGAGAGAGAGCGAGAGAGAGAGAGAGAGAGAGAGAGAGAGAGAGAGAGAGAGAGAGAGAGAGAGAGAGAGAGAGAGTTCTTCCTATTGCTGAATTACACAACTCTTTCCACCCTGGGGCCTGAGAACTGGTCTGATGTGACCTGATGATTTTATTGCTGCAACAGTCCTATTGAGCCGCCTTCTCTCCCTTTCCCTATCTCCCTTTCTTTGTCTCTCTCCCCATCTCTCGCTCTCTCTCTTTCTAGCTATCTCTCTGTCCTTCTCTTTGTGTCTCTGTATCTCTCTCCAGTGCTCTCTCTCTCTCTCTCTCTCTCTCTCTCTCTCTCTCTCACTTCCCCCTCTTTTCTCTCCCTCAACATCTGTTAATCTGCTCAGGGAATAGCAGCAGACAGAGTTTTCCAAACCTCTGTGCATTTACGTGTCATGCAATTCATCATTGGTCTTGGAAGAGCACAAGTGCTGAGAAAGTCAGTCTCAAACCAAGAAATGGACCCTGAACTAGTCTTAGATTATGGCTTTCTCATCCAGTAGCCGGGTGCTGGAAATAGGTTTATTGCAGTTTTGGGGTTGGGGGGGTGGTCAGCTTGCCCCCAAGAGGGGCAAACAACCTTCATATCAGCATCTGCTAACCAAGTTGGAATATTTCTTTCTGCCACTAATGAAAATCCAATGCTATTCTTCAGTTTAACGGTAAACGAGGGTGCTGATGAGAGGCAGAGGAGAAGGTCTGGTCAGGTTCAATCAAACACTGTGTACAGTCACTCCCGTACACTGTAGGGCTAATATGTGATACACAGGACATTTCTGCCCCCACATGAGGTATATAATGTATGTGGACTTATTATAACTTATATAGACACCTTGTCAGTGCAAAATGTTTTGTCTTTTACAACCAAGCTCTCCCACGTTCATGAGCGTAATCCATTACTGTGTTGTTGCTACAATGCAGGTCTTGTGTTTACTGGTGTTTGGGATTTAGTGTTGGCGTAATCTTTTGTTCAATAAACCAGAAAGCCAGCATGTAAACCAATATGACAAGAAAAAAAGTAGCCAAGCTGGTGCATCCACTAAGAAAGAGCTTTTGAGCCGCCAACAGACTTAAGCTAATGCTTTATCATGCTTACATTACGCCAACATTTGTGAAGATACCCTTGAAGAATCAAATACAATATTATTTGTTCTCCGGGAGTCCACCATGAGTTGGCCTCCCAGGCTGAAGAAGACTTGGCTAGACCCCAAGACATCCCTTAAGCCACCACTAGCATCGCATAAACATCACACTGGGTCTGTGAAGTGCCTTTGAAAAGCTCTGTATAAGTTAAACCTCCCTGCTGCCACCCAAAATCCTCAGGCCAAATCCATTTCTTTGGTTTCATTTATTGATATGGAAACGGAAATAGCTAAACACAACAACAATTAGCACGATAATAAATCTGTGGAAGTCTGTGTGTGCGTGCATGCATGCGTGCATGTGTGTGTGTGCATGTGTGTGTGTGTATGTGTGTGTCTTAATGGGGGGGGGGGTGTAACACTACTGGGAGTTTTTCTGTTGCATAAGAAACGTATGAGGAGCATAAGCAAATGTGGTGTATGGTGAGGGTTCGATTTTTGTTGGGTGAAGGACAAGGTCAGTCATGCATGGGGCACGGCCGCTCTTCACCAGCCACTGTGTGTTTGTTAGTATAAGGCTGTCTGCAAAGCCATTAAATGCCTCCCCCCTGTTTTTAGACCTTGCCATGCCCCCTGGCCTTTGTGTACCCATCACGGGGCATCTCTGATCGACTGTGACAGGGAACAATAGCAGACAAACGGAGAGAGGACATTCTCCCTGACTACTTGTCAGTGTGCATTAGCCCACGTTTGCCCCACCCCCCCTCCCCATTTACGGTAATAGGCGCCGGCCGATTGCCGAGGATGCCATTAATGTTGGGTAAGGTTTTTCTCAGGTTTACACGAGGGCACTTTCGTAATAGTTTCATTACAAACAAAAACGTAAAAGATTTCAGCACCTTATTACACCCTGAAAATGATAGTAATTGCCTTTTCTGGGAAAGCTGTTAAGGAGCAATCCCTGAGAAAGAGGAGCCAAGTCTGAATTTATTACGCTGGGGAAAAAAAGAAAAGAAAATGAAAATGGCCTCCGCGTGTGCCTAGCAGAAACAGGTGGGCTCCACGTAAGTCAAGTAAATTAAATCATGTTAGTGTGGAACCAGAACAAATTGGAAAAATTGCATTCGATAACTTATAGTAAACGGAGAGCATTAATTGCAAAGGGGCAGCACAGCATCGTGGGTATTCATGGGCGGCGTGGTGGATTCGTCATTCATAAATCTGATGACGAGTCATTGTATCTGTTAAATTTCACCATTTCATGAATAAAAAAAAAAACAACGGAGTCACTGGTGATTTAGAAAAGGAGTCGCCGAGCCATTTGTAATAGGGAGGAGTGCGGGCCGGGGAGGGGTGGGGGGTTACTCCTGAGGCCCATAATCCAATCTTTGCGGCACATTGTGGACTTTCCAACAAAAATCATGATCATTCCTGATAATTTAACCAAACTAAATGAGGCACAAGCACGCCCCCTAAAAGTCAAAACCTCGAGCACTCTGGTTGGAGGCCTGGATCAGTATCGGTGTGTATCCCTTAATACTGGTGAATTCAGAGCGTCTCCACTGACAAGCAGAAGAGAAGGAGCCATACTGTACACCCAGCTACTGTCATGCTGGGATATTTTCCCCCAACTCTTCATCTTTTTTTTTTCTCTTTTATTTTTTTATTTCTCGTGTTCCATTAGACCTCGCAAGGGTAAAAGAGCACCAAAACAAACAGAGCTGCAGAAGAGGGAATGAAAGAGTGCAGTGTTTTTGGGAGCACACACACACACACACACACACACACACACACACACACACACACACACACACACACACACACACACACACACACACACACACACACACACACACACACACACACACACACACACACACACACACACACCGGGGTCCCGACTGCACTCGCCGTCTCTTGTCAGCTGGCAGGAGGGAAGGGTGATAGGTGTGTTAACGCCGTGGAAATCTATTTTCTGTGGATGCAGAATTCCTCCTGTATCTCAGATTACATTACCGAATACCCCTGTTTCGTTGTCATAATGAATTTGCCACCTGTTGGTACGTCCAAGGTCCAAAAAGTTGAGTCAAACATATCATGTATTGAGCTCAATCAATGACTATTTCAAAGTTGCAGAGATCATGTCACCATACCCCTAATTTAATAAAAATAAAAAAAGTGATTTCACCAAGGATAACAGAGATATACACGTGTTAACCTTTTTTTCTCAGTTAGTGAAACAATCACCGTACAACATGAGTTGCATAACATAGCAAATCTGCTATTAATGTAAAAGAAATCTCATAAAAAGTTGTTGCGTAACAGTTGTTCTTTTCCAGCATATTATTTGATGTCCCAAAAATAATTTGAACCTGTCAGGGATGAAAACTTCCAGTGAATGGCAGTGTGCTCATGGCTAGTTTCCATCACAGTTCTTCCCTTCTATACAGGTCCCCTCTTCTTCCATCCATTCTCATCAACGCAACGAAAAAAAGGTCATTGCTGCTGGCTCGGCCAAAAAAAGAAAAGCTTGGCTCAACTTCTTTGCTCATTCACTTTCCATTGCAAATCCAACAGGCATTCTCTCAGCCCTCCTTTTCCCTGACCACAGCTATGGCTTTGGATACAGCAGCAAGTCTGTCCTTTCTCCTTTGTGTTTGAAGATAATGCCCACTGTTTGAAAGAAAGGGAACCTAAGGCAGTTCTACGGAAAGTCCAGTCTAAAACAAAACTACGACTGTCCAGGACTGTTCAGTTTATGAATGTGACAAAACACTATTCCACGGACAGTAACAAGAAAGATACTCATCTGATGATATGGCTTAAAAGGAAATGATCGAGATTTTCCACATTATCACTCTCTCTCTCTCTCGCTCTCTCTCTACATATATATTATATACACACACACATAGTATATGTATACACACACACACACACATATATATGTATACACACATATACACACGTATACACACACACCCATACATACATATATATACACACACACACACACACACACACACATATATATATATACATATATGTATGTATGTATGTGTTGTAGGGGTAACATTGCATTAGCAGCCATAGTACTGAGCAGTCTTCCGTGTGTCTCTGAAACGCCGCCAAAGTCGAGTCCAGTGGTGATGTCACTGGCAGACGATCTATGAATGTTAAAATTTACTTTCCCATTTGCCAATAGGCTGCATTGTATAAGAAAATGCGAATAACACACAGCTGGAAAATGCAGCCTACATTATACAGCTGTATAGCACTGCTATTCACATTTTCTTATACAACGAAGCCTATCGGCAAAGGAGGAAGTCCGCTTCTCATATTCGCGGATTGTCCGCCAATTACGTCACCGACGGACACTTTTCCACACAATTTTTGGAAGAGTTTCAAAGACGCAAAGAAGATTGATCAGTATTATTGCTACTAATGGAGTGTTAACCCTACAACACACACACACACACACACACATATATATATGACAGCATATATATATGACAGCGAGAGAGAGAGAGAGAGAGAGAGAGAGAGAGAGAGAGAGAGAGAAATAATGTTGAAAATAGTGATGTTTCCCCTCACGGCCACTTCCTTGACAATGTATGTGAGACTGTCTTTGTGGACTCATTGGATCTTTGCTTGGCTTTCTATGTGATACTATGATTGCTAGTAGTGCTAACAGTTCCATATTGAGAATATCCCTCAATGGCCAGAAGGTCATTGTTAGTTTTGAGAGCGTCCACAAAGTCATGCCCCCCATTTATTATCTATAGAGCAGCTTCAGGCGTGGTCCTGTTGACATTACAGATTAATCAGGACCTCGGCTCTCTGATGTCTAACTGTGAGTCAGAGGTGTTCATATTTGCAAATCAAGATGGAGGTATCCAAGCTCGAAAGTACATAAATTCTGATTTAGGCTTGATCTTGGCTTTAACAAAAAAAAAAAGAAGAAGACAATACTACATTGCATCCGTAATTAAATGGAAAAAGACAAGAAAATGAAGAAAAACAAATATGATCCCCAAAACAAAATCTATGTCCTTAAAAGAAAATGAGAAGTGGTGTTTGAATCTGGGCCCCATGGCCACAAGATCTTTTTATAGCACAAAAAAACCCCCCCCAAAAAAACAAGAAGACGAAGAATTAGCAGTTGTTTCTCTCTGTTAAGGATCCAAAGTCAGCAAGCCAACTCCGTGGGCCTTGGTCACTACCTATAGAGAAACCTGCCATACTACCGTGCCTCTTAACAAAGACTCAGCTGCACTTGCAAGACTTGACTATCATGTTGGAGAGCTGCTCCACTTTCGGGGTGCGTCCAGAGTAGTAGAGAATGGTGAGGGGTTCGAGGTCTTGGGGGACGCAGCAGGGGGAGGCTGACGCCTCGGGATTCAGAGTGTTGTACAGGCTCAGCAGCTTCAAGGAGAACACAGGGCAGAGACACAGATGTTTAATGCATTTAGCGATTGTGAAACAGTGCCGACACAACAGTGTTTACAGCAGCTAATCCTTCAGTGTTCAGTAGTTATTGATGAAATTGGCTAATATAATGCACGTGAGGACTTGTTGAGCTTTTATATCACTGGATAATTCAAACCAGTGATTGTGTTGGATGGCTTAGGTTAAAGCGTTCATGCACACATGATCTTAAGTTTGGTTTTATTTGTGGCTCAATATGGCAAATTAGCACATACACACTTGAAAAGGCCATATCAGCGTTTGCTGGCTCGGCAGTATCTTCCATATTCAGTGTGGTACTCTGTGTATTCCTCTTGAGAAAGAAAGAAATTTGAAAGCTACACTGGGAAAAACTGATGATGTAAAACTCAAAACTCTTGACAATTCAACGAGTATCTGAAGTAACAATTTAATTGAGCTTAAAGGCTAAGAGCTCTTGCCCGTTTCCTTTGAGGCCATGGCTACATGGGAAGCACAGCTTCCTATCTATCAAATTTGTCTAAAAATGTGTTTAAGAAAGGTTTAACGATGTGTATATTGCTCATTGCTCTTGGTGCAATTCAATAATTTAGAGAAAAATACGTGTAAAAAATCTTTGCAAATCTTTGCATCGTGCTGATGCGACCTGTTTGTAGTGGCCAGCGTCATCTACATGCATTCGTCTGTGGACACGAGGCCATGAGAACTCTACTGAAGCCTCAAAATACCTAAGATTTCTTTTCCAAAGTCCCCTTTCACCACTATGACTGAATCAATCAAGTTTAAATAGGCCCTAAGCTGGCTGACTTCATGCAAAAGGAAAGGAGGACAAAATTTACATACAACTGGACAAGCTAGATTTAAAATAGAGGGAAAATAGGTTTGATTACTCAGTTTTTCCACCATTAGAAAACTGACAAACTGTGCTTCCCTTTTGTCAGAGAGCACTGGATGTCACTGGTTGAGAATGAGTTGCTCACATTCATGAGCTCTGAAACACTGACTAGCAATGCAGAGCACCAGGGAGGGGGAGCACCAGCATACAGCATATTTATTCTGAATATTTTCATATGTTCATCCTGTGTTTGAGTATACACTCTTTAAAGGATCTGTGTTGTGTTATCGGGCTCCTTCCTACCGTGCTGTGTGTAGTATCAGAGCTCCTCAGATAGGGGCAGGGTCCGGAGCAGTAGTTGGCAAAATAGCCCCTGGGCTCGTGGATCCACTTCCAGTCCAGATCTCGACGAAAATCAATGTAGAGCTGGCGAACGCAGCAGTTCTCCTCCATGTTTCTGTGTCGGGGGAGCACAACGAAAATGATCTCTTTTTAAAGATTAAACAAAACAGTTCAATCCTGCAAAAGTTGCATGAAGAAGAAGAAGGAAAAGAGGATGAAAAAGGGATAGAAGAAAAAGGAAAAGAAGAAGAAAAAGAAGACAAAGAAGAATATATCTTGTTATGCATTTGCAAAGCCCATTGTAAGAAAATGGCTACAACATTCCATCAAATCCCAACACGATTTTCACCTTGTATATTTGTAGTGAAACAGATTAAGAACTTGCTCATCGGGCCCAGTAACTTACATGAGAAGGACTAGCAATCTTAAAGAGTTGTTGAACCTGCCCGCTAATAGTCCCTCTTACAAAATGTAAAATGACTTAAGCCTTACGAGAAGCAGTAGTTTGTGTCCAGCGCTCTTTTGCGTCGGCGTGAGGACTGTGTGTCCAGGCGGTGGGGAGGGATCATCATGAGGATTAGGTGAGGCATGTACTGCTCCTTCTGCTTTTTCAAACGGTCCAGATCCCAGCGACTTTGCTCCTCGTACTCTCCCTCCACCCCTGTGGAAAAGTGCCCAGGGTCAGATGGACAGATATCACACGGTCACGATCGAGACATGACTGAGATACTTTTAAGGGAAGCACATCGATAGCTTTCGGTTTTAAAGTGCCCCCCTAACAGCTGCTTTACATTTGGCTGACAACAAAGCTTATGGGCCTACATTTTGTGCAACTGAAAACTGTCCCTCTTCAATTTTCAATGTCAGAGTGTAGGTCACTTGTTCCAAGTCATATTGTGCAAGGACTGGATCTTCCCCTTTCCAGTCAAAAGAAGTGCTGGACACTAACATATCCTTCTTTACTCAAGCTGAGTTTTTCTGGTCCAATGCATTGGTTCTTGGAGGACAAATGAAGAAAAGTTTGATTTTTGAGCAGCTTGGCATCTCAGAAGAAAAGCTTTTGCAGACTTGTGGGTGACCGGGAAATATGAAGAGAGGAGTGTCGCAAGTTTCATTTCAAGTGGGAGGATTCAGCCAAGCTTTGATATATCTACTAGATGTGGTTCACTCCCAACTCTGTGACTTGTATCCCACAACACGTACAACTCGTACCAATGCCCACAAAACGTCCCGAATGACAGCATGAACAAATCAAGTGATTGTTCACTAGAAATGTGATTCACTTTCAACGGCGACATGGGAAGTTCCTGCAGTTTGCCTCCCTAATTCTTTATCTACCCATCTATCTAATGACCTATCCACCCATCTGTGTGTGTGTGTGTGTGTGTGTGTGTGTGTGTGTGTGTGTGCGCGTAGCAATACTACATATGAACACATACAAGAACAATGAAATCTCTCTAAAAAATGAACCTGATAAAAAAGAAAAAGAGGCGTTATATCTATTATCACTGACTATTCAACTGAAGGAAGGGTCTTACCTTTAAATTTGACTTCAAGCACCTCATTCACGTCAAGGATGTCACCATTTGGGCTGAAAGTGTGGCAGGGACAGTGTACGCTAATTTCCAACCCCAAATTGCTCCCTGATGATAATGATTGGGGAAAAAAGATAGCAAAAGGTTATTTTTTTTAATATATATATTTTTGTGCCTTTTCGCAAAGGAACATCAACCAACTGGACGAGAAGAAAAGAATAAGGGAAACACAACTCGCAGTTCAGCGTGCATGCATTTGGCATCATTAGGATGCAGGATAGTGATATGTTGTTTATTGTGCTCATGTTGTGAGTGGTGCGTGATGTGGAGACTTAAATTGCACCTCGGTTCATCAGCCACTCCCGCACTGTTTCCGTCACGTCGAAGGAGATCCATTCTGAGGTGCCTTTGGTCAGCACGTTCTTGGCTCCAATGTAGCGCTGTTTGGCAATGTGCTCGTTTGGCCTCAGGATCTGTAAACCAACGATAACACGTCAAACTTGAAATAATAAACTGACGAGAAACGTCGAACGTATCTAATCCTGAGTCTCCCGTGTTGTCTGAGTGCTGAGAAACCATCAACGAAATCACACGCCAGGCAGAGTGCACCTAATGGAAAAGGAAATGTTTTTGTTAAGATTTATCAGAGCCAAGTAAGTGCCTACTCGTGAAAGGTGAATCCATTTACACCTCTGATCTCTGGTGAGCAAATGGGGGAAGAGGTTGTGTGCAACATAGTCTCCCCCCCCCTTTTTGTTCTCCCTAATTGTACTTAGCCAATTACTCCACTCTTCCAAGCCGTCCCGGTCGCTGCTCCACCCCCTCTGGAGTCGCCAGCCACTTCTTTTCACCTGACAGTGAGGAGTTTCACCAAGGGGACATAGCACGTGGGCGGATCACACTATTCCCCCCAGTCCCGCCCCCCCGAACAGGCGCCCCAACTGACCAGAGAAGGCACTAGTGCAGCGACCAGGACACATACCCACATCCGGCTTCCCATCCACAGACATGGCCGATTGTGTCTGTACAGACGCCCGACCAAGCCAGAGGTAACATGGGGATTTGAACTGGCGATCCCCATGTTGGTAGGCAACGGAATAGACCACTAAGCTACCCGTCATACAGTCTTCGAAGACGTTCAAGCAATGCCTTGAGTACAGACGTGATCTATATTATGTTGCTTGTCTGAAAGGCAGCGTTTGTAATGACCACAACCGTGTTAGGATGCAAATGTGGACATCACAGTGGTGAGAAAAATCCTCAAACACAGTTTGGTTGTTTTTGTCAAGATGCTTCATCCCTGCAATCACATTTAGAAAAATTTATTCCTCTTACACCAGGTTGACAGAGCATTTGTTTAAATTATTAAACATGAAAACAGAAGACGATATATGATTGAACTTTTTTCCTGGTCTCCTGTAAAATGAAATGTTAGATGTGAAATTATGCCATGTTAATGGTTCAGTTAAACTGGTGCACATTCGTTGCCTACCAACACAGGTATCGCTGGTTCAAATCCCTGTGTTACCTCTGGCTTGGTCGGGCGTCCCTACAGACACAATGGGCCGTGTCTGCGGGTGGGAAGCCGAACGTGGATATGTGTCCTGGTCACTGCACTAGCGCCTCCTCTGGTCAGTCGGGGTGCCTGTTCAGGGGGGAGGGGGAACTGGGGGGAATAGCATGATCCTCCCATGCACTACGTCCCTCTGGTGAAACTCCTCACTGTCAGGTGAAAAGAAGCAGCTAGCGACTCCACATGTATCGGAGGAGGCATGTGGTAGTCTGCAGCCCTCCCCGGATCAGCAGAGGGGGTGGAGCAGCAACCGGGACGGCTCGGGAAATTGGGCAATTGGCCAAGTACAATTGGGGAGAAAAATCTAAAGAAATCCCCCCCAAAAATGGAGCACATTCTACACAACAACACCACTCTCAAGCTCATGACCATTTCTCTTGTCAGTATTGTCTTCCTCTGCTTTTTCTTCAACCTTACTCAGTCTTGCAAACCAGGATGTCCATAATAAGTTGGTTGTTGAATTCTCATAAGTTCAGAAAATTGTGCAAGAGTAGGTGGCAGCAGTGTGCATTCTATTTGTGCATTGACTATATATAAACAAATGTCGGGAAATGTCTGGATTTCTCTTTACTTTGCACATGCACTGTAACTTAACCTGCGAAAATTTGGGCTGAACTTGTTATATCAATATTATATGATACGCATTGGAAGAAATGCAATGTTATGGTGGTCCAAGTCAAATAGTTTGGAACAGGGATCATTTGTCAGTAACTAAGATTTTTTTTTTCGCCGGGAGACAGGTTAAGTCATTCCGTCACTCAGCTTGTAGCCCATTAACGATGACCTAATGAAGCCTCCATGTTCACTCGGATTGATAAAACGGTCTGGAGGAGCTGTACAATGAAAAGAGGTGGCTCATTTACACCAGTTTGTCACGGTCAGCCAGGGGTTTACTCAGTCCTGCTTGATGCTGTACTATTAGTCCTGCTGTCCCGGTTCTCCAAACATTCTGCAGAACTGACGCGCTTTCTGGCTTTGCGTCTGGCTGCTACCCACCCTCGTAACCACAATCTGGTTATCATTGGCTCCTGTTCTCATTTAGGAGGTAAAAAGCTGTGGTTTTGGAATAAGAAACCCATTAGGCTGGGTTTTCAACTGTCCAGGTTTGAAATTTAAGTCGTCCTCCTACCTGCAGTGATTAAGCCTCAACACCGCAATGGACAGAATAGTCGCAGTGGATCAAAACGGGCTTTATGTCAAGCAGTTTTCACTTTTGAAGCCACTTGTTGCATCGGCTTGTTGCCTTTGGCTAGATATCGCTGGACTTGGTAGAAGGATATGGAAACGGTACCTTTACACACCTGGTAGAGCTCAATCCGCTGTTCGTTTCTCTTGGCACCCGAGTTTGGTACCCGCAGTGCGCGAAACTCTGCCCTGAACAGGTTGGTTGCGTTCCTCTCCATGGCAGAGACATTGAAACGGAAGACTTTCGATGTTATACCTTTTGGACAGTACGGCAGGTCGTCTGCAAAACAGAGGGTAAAACATGAATTTCACACTCAAGTTTCTTGAAAATAAATCCGTCTTCTCCCCACAGGTATAGAGATGTAGATTGATTACATTTAAGTGTGAGATGTGTCCCCTACGCTTTATATATAATGCTAATCACTTTTCCTTTTAATTGAGGGATTCAAAATGCATGTTTTCAGGGCGTCCTGGTGGTGTGGTGGTCTATTCTGTTGCCTACCAACACAGGGGTCGCCGGTTCAAATCCCTGTGTTACCTCCAGCTTGGTCGGGCGTCCCTACAGACACAATTGGCCGTGTCTGCAGGTGGGAAGCCGGATGTGGGTATGTGTCCTGGTTGCTGCACTAGCACCTCCTCTGGTTGGTCGGGGCGCCTGTTCAGGGGGTAGGGGGAACTGGGGGGAATGGCGTGAGCCTCCCACTTGCTACATCAAACTGGTGAAACTCCCCAATGTCAGGTGAAAAGAAGCGGCTGGCGACTCCACATGTATCGAAGGAGGCATGTGGTAGTCTGCCGCCCTTCCCGGATTGGCAGAGGGGGTGGAGCAGCGACCAGGACAGCTCGGAAGAGTGGGGTAATTGGCCGGATACAATTTGAGAGAAAAGGGGGGGGGGGCACAAAAAATGCATGTTTTCAAATAACTGAATGTGTTGCTAGACTAAAACAAAGAAGCCCACTATCTCAAAAGATGACAAGATCACCCATCAAATGTTATGACCAGTTAGTCAAATCGAGTGTAGACAATGAAACTGGATGTCTAGGAGTTGCTGATACTGAATGGGTGGGACCAAATTTAACTGGTCAAAGTCACGGAGGGAATTGTTATTGTTGCGGCCTGCCCTTAAATTGGCGTCCTCAATACTTGCCTTACACGTGTTGGCCAGCATTGGATGCGGTGATATAATCAGTTTATGTTAGAGGACTATTTTCCTGTTTTGAATAAAAAATTTGGGGGAAAAGTGAATGTGTTCATAGAGGAATAACATGCCTATTCAGCTTAACATGACTTCACCACCCTGGTATCTGCAGTACATATCAAACACTCGGCTATCCTCGGTCCCACTGACCTCGGTGACTTCTTTACAACCCTTCCTTCAACTCTTCATTGGTTCCCTTTATGCCAGATCTATGCACTTATTCTATATAAGGAGATCTTTCGATGGTTCAAGGCATCCAGCGTCTTGATACAGTCATTTGCCTTTCTTCTTGCTCCGTTTGCACCTGTCGAGGATCTGCTGTGGGTTACGGTGTTGCCTAAGGTCTGCCATACTTCAACAAGCTTACCTTCCACTTTTTAGCAGTGCTGTCGAAACTGGATCTATATTTGTCCATATTAACCAAGGAAAGAGAGTGATGTCACGGGCCCGGAGTCAAATCCTGATTCCACAAAGTCAGCCTTCTGGGCCCGTTGTACCGAGAGGGGCAACACCTTAACGTGGCTGAGTCTTTGCAACCACTGGCATCACTCACAGTGTGCCGTTTCTGCCAGCTCCTAACCGCAGTTCCTCTTCTCAACTACTTATGGGCAATACTGTCTGTGCAAATACAGGAAGCTATTCAGTCTCTCACCTCTTTTGCAAACATCTTGAGTGAAGGACTCATAGGCACGCGAAAGAGGCGGCGAGGTCGTCAAAAGCTATGTCAGGGGTTTGAGGGTGGCTATGCACCACGTGGCACTTTGCCAAGAGGACCTGAGGGAAGCTTGTCAAGTTTCAAGTTTGTCAAATATTTCGTCAACGGATATTATACTTAAGCCTCTTCGTTTTGCCATCTTACTCAGTAGCAGATAGCAGGCAAACAGCAGATGGTGAAACTCTACATGATAAATGATATATTCAAACGGATTAAATGTTTGAGAATTTGTCAAAGATACTTAGCCCCAACCCCCCCCCCCCCCCCATATTCCTTAGCTGTTGCCCACCACTGCCTTTGATTAGATCTGGTTAAAAGTATTTATCACAGTCAAAACTAAAATGTTACATCGTTTCATTTCACTGGTTTGGACTTTTTAATATGAACTCAGAAAGCATGAAGTAGTTTAGCACGAGGTTTACATGCATTTTGCTTTGTCTATAGTCATTATATCTGTAATTACCAAAGTAAAATATATCAAGTTATGATGGATTAAGAATGTTCTCAAAGGTTTATTTTACATCTCTCAAATTAAGTATATCCTAATCTTGGATTGGTCTCATGGATTGCAGAATATATGTACAAAAAGCAAAGTTTTGCTAAGTTCGCCCAGGTAGAGGCCGGTGCAGCAAAGCATGGGTGTATTTTCAAAAAAAGAAACACGTATGGCCAGTCCAATCACCAAGAAAATAGGAAATTCAGCACAGTGGATGTAGAAATTATTGAGCTTGCCTGCAACAGTGAATGTAAAACTCATTAGTCTGTCTCAGTGAACAGAATGTGCATATGCACTTGGATATATGGGCTATTGAGAAAATGCATTTCGCCAAGTACTGTATGAGCACGTTTTAGAAAAATCGTTGATGACTTTTGAGTGACCCACACGTCTGTGGTAAAGTTTAAAAGATGGACAAAGCTGCAAAAAGAGATTAATTTTGCAATGGAAGTAGAATTATTGCCATTTGAGTGGAGATGTGAAAGAAGCAACAGGGCAACTGCATTTAACCCTGCCGCCATCTTGCCACCTGCAGCTGTTTCAGAGCCATACATGATTTATACATGACTGCTATGCACTTACACGAGGGTCATTTGTGGCCGTAAAAGCCTGGGATTGTAACCACCACGCCATCTTTCAAATACTGCACATATTCTATGGCACTTTTTTTTGTTGGTCCAAATCACTTTGTGAGATTCAAGCCAGAACACTGTGGAAGGAAAGTGGGTCTTTGGGGAAATACCTGTTGATTTCAAAAGCCACAGTGCTGAAATGGGCTTGGTTTGACTGGCGACCATAAGGCCGTCCTAATGTTCTTCCACACACAAAACATTCCTCCTCATCCACCTTTCCTGAAATTATGACTCACATGCACCATGTCGTATGAATTCCCTTTAATAATGGAGACACGGGTCCATATTGGCAAAGGCTTTCTGAATCCCTGTGAACGATGGTGGAGGGCCTTTAAAGGAAATAGGGGTGTTAAAGAGGGTTTTCGTGATCGCAAGACTGTCAATTGCAAAAAAATAAGAGCCTGACGGGCCCTTTGGAACATGTCATCGTACCACATATTTAGCTAAAATCTGATTATTGGGGTATTTCTTCACGGTTAAACAAAAAAGCTATCCCAAAGTGAGTTGTGAAACAAGCGGTTAACGAAACACAAATGTAAGCTAATCCTGCTAATGGATTTATAAGTTTAAATTGCAGTTAATGCGGTTTCACTCATTCAAGACGATATCCAAGTTTCAAACTCACTTTAAGATTACTAAAACTGAGGAGAGAATGATGTAATGCCCTTTCTTGTGGATCTTTTTGTTTCACATCTTTCCCACTGGAGAGGACTTCACCAGCAAAAGGCAGACAGTGCAATTTCAGCACCATACAAACGAAGGCGATGAGGTGAAGCGAGGGTGGGGCAGGGGTCCTTCACCAAATCCCCCCCAAATCCTCACCAAATCCCAACACATACCCAGCTGGAACACAGAGGAGGGATAGAGATGGAAATCTCCGGCCAGGCTATTGGGGAGGTCCTTCCATCAACTAACTTTTCCTGTACTCCTCCGTTAACTTTTCCTATTCCTATTGCCTCTCTCTTCAAGGCTTCCCCCATCCGCCCAGGCAGATGTCCCTCTCATTTGGGCCTGACTGGAACGGAAATGGGAACATCTGGGGAGAGGGACAGGATCCATGGAGGAAAAAAAAAAAAGGAGGAGGAAGAAGTTGAGGGAGGAGTAGCAGGAGAGAGACTTTCCTGGAACACGGGGTAGGATTAAAACAGGTTGGTGAGCAGTAATCAAGATCATGCTTCATGTTAATACTCAGCCAACCCAAGTTGCAGGCCTAGCCCTTTAAGTTTTGTTGTTGTTTTTTGTGTGTTGTTGTTTGTTTGTTTTGTGGGGGGGTTAAGACGGAGATTTAACACCTTGCTGATGGCTTTCCTCCATCAATTCACAGCTTAGCACCAACCCTTACACCGCTTTCAGGAGGGGGGGGGTAGAAATAAATGGTTGTTCCGAAATCATTTTGATCACAGAAACGTTCCACATGCTGAGGGAAATAAAGAGACTGCCAAAAATGTTGCTGAGGAAGCCGTGAGTTGTTTAATTGTTTGGGCGAACGTCAATTATAATTTTGAGGATTGTGCCATTATTTGGAAAACCGCGGGTTTTTTGTTGTTTTTTGTTGTTTTCTTTGCGCCAATGTTAATTTCGCGCATGTGTGACCGTGCCCTTAGTTAATGACGCAGCGGCAATCATTATGGCACGCACGCCACTCGATGCGGCGCGTAATTACGCAGCGCACGTACCGACGGCCACAGGGAACAATGACCGAATCGGAGCACAGGAGGTTTTTTGGTTTTTTTTTTTTTTTTGTAAGTACTTACTGTTTTCCGGCGGTCCGTAGACCATGTTGAACTTGTATATTTCTTTGGCGTAGTACTCTGTCTCCGTGTTGTCTTGGCCGCAGCTTTGCTGCCGATCCCTCCCCAGCTCCTCCAGTAGCTCCCTTGTGCTGTTATACAAGGCTTGGATCTGATAAGGGATCTGACTCGGTCCGAGGGAGTGCGGCGGACTCGTCAGTCGCAGCTTGCTCAAAATCTGGCCCCGTATCGCCTCGACCCTCTTCCTCTTCACATGGTCGATATCCACGGTGGCACAGGTCGACAGAGATAAGCTCAAAGTCACGCAGTTGAGGAGGAGGACGAGCAGAAAGGCTTTACCCAAACGCATCTTTCCTCTCTCCGCATTTGATTTCGCCCGGGAGTTGAACGATGGGAGACGACTCGCGGGTGATGGCGGTGACCGTGCAGGTCAGTGTGAACTCGTCTCGAAACTCTGTGCCACACTTAGGCTTCTGCTGTGATGTCTGCCTCTAGGCTTCCCCCGGAGCTCGGTGTGCGAAATCCCCCGGTTAATTCGTTCTCTTGTGGCAGCTCCTCTCCTGGTTTATCATCGGTAAGGATCCAGTTCAGTGTTCCCCTATCAGACATCATTCGGCTCAAAAGTCCAGCACGAGAGACGCTCCGCCGCGGATACGGAATTGACCAGACAAAATATCCATTCACACTTTGATGGACGCCTAGTCAGTCTTGCCTTTTGCATTCTTCTACTCAATCCAGTAGATTTATGGCGCCCCACAACTTGACGTATTGTTGTTTTTTGTTTTGTTTTTTTTCCTTTTCGTTCTCATTAACGACCGCTGCCACTCGAGTCCCCGAGAGCGTTATATTGAAGTGTACTGACTCACCCGCCTGTCACGTTAACGAGGTATGCAACTATGAGCGAGCCGTATGGCATCACGTGTGTTTTATACCGCGACTTCTGACGTTTGATGGGAGGCGGAACCGCAACGCAGACCCTCATCCTAAAGTCTGCACAAACTTCTGATGCACTGTAGAGGACCACCAACACAACACAGCTACTGTATACAACGGAGACAACGGTTTGGGGCTGCTGTTGATCAGAGCACACGTATTCCGTGTGGACACAGTTGGGAGATTTCAGCCACGGCTGACTTGTTCGTATTCCTGCGGCAGCTCTTCGTGATTTATGAGACTCACTGGCATCGTCTAGCTATTTTCTCGACGATTAACTGTTTTCTTTGTTTACAAAGACGCACGTTTTTTGGACACAAAACTAGCTCCGGGTATTTACTCACCAGCTAACTTGGAAAGACCCCCTTTTATTGTTTTTTTTTGTTATTATTATTTCGTCAATTGTTACGATGAAGTGTGTAGTGCGCCCTCTAGTGGACATCTGCGGTCATTGTAACACGTCAGGGTGAACCGAGTCCCTCTTCCTTGCTCTCCCAATTGTCCCTCTCCAAACTTTTGATGTTAAAGGGGGAATTCTTTGATTACATCCAAGAAAACAAGCAACCGCCAAAGATTTAAAGAGCTGTTCATAATCTAAAAAAAAATCTCTTAAAGAAAATTCAAGGCCAACACATTTTGACACCAGGCTTATAAAAACAGGACCGAATGGGCGATGCAGATCTTAAATTGAAATCCCTTGAAACTTTGACCACATTAGAGCAATATTATAGCGTCATTTTTCAAATTAGCTAATTTTCTTTCTCTTTCCAGCCAGGTTTCCCATGCCCTTTGCTGATCCATATAAAAATCCTATTTTTTTTGAAGGAGAGAGTGGGGGGTACTCTGTCTCGAGACTTATTTGCATGCCATAGAGTTATTTTATCTTTTAAGGTTTTCTTTTTTTTGTCTAAACACTGTTTTAAATCTATTCATAGAATGTGTCCACTGGCTGGTTACATTTCTCAGACCTCTTTTGGGTCAAAGCTCACTCAGCCGCTGGAATCTCGAGAGGCAAACATAGGGTCTGGTATTTCACTCACTATGTTTCCTTTCCTGATCGGTATGCATTGCAAAAAAAAAAAGCATGCATAAAATGACCAAATAAGGTAAATGTTTGTTTGCTGTTAAAACATATATACGTATATGGGCCACAAGCAGTTATATGATGTTTTTTGGATTCCTTCCTTCACTTCACGTTAGACATGACTAAATGAGTCATGAACATCTCTCAAGCTAAATGTATATTACTTTTATGCATTATTTCAAAACTACCAAGGCCTTTTCCACGATACATCACAGGTATAAGATGGCACGGAGGTATTGTGGTTAGCACTGTTGGCTGACTATATGAGGTCCTGCCTCCCCTTCCCCTTGTTTGCATGGGTTTCATCCAGGCCAAAACATGGGTTAGGGGCTTTGAGACTCTAAACTGCCTGCACATTTGAGTGGTGCATGAGTGATTATGCATGTGTGTAGGTCCTGCAGTGCTGACCTGTCCGGCCCTGCTGGGGCGCACTCCATTATCCACACGATCCTGAACTGAATTAAAGCGGGACAGAGAGAGAATGAACGCATCAGTCACAGGTATCCTTGACACGAGAAAGAAAATACACACACGTGCTTTCTACCTCTAGCAGCAATAGGTGGACTTGTTAGTCCCCTTTTTTATGTCAGACATCACCTGGAAAACGACATGTGATCGGTTTCTCAACACCAAAGGAGCTTAGCAGTATCGAGTTTGCGGGGTAATTTTGATAATTGATCTGAGCTGTCTGCCTCATATCAAGATTCTTTATTAAATAGGTTTGTATCAGCCGATGGTTGCCCAGCATGCAGTAAATGGACTGGATGCTGTGGGTCTCTGGTGGTCCGATAGCATGTTTATGTGGCAGAGAGTTTGAGTAGCAAACCCGTCCTCCCCTCTGCTCCATGTTGTTTCAGGGTGGCCATCAAGCTCCGAAGGAATGTGTGTCATCTGTTGTCCCATTTTGGTAATGGGAACAGCATTGCTTTTTCTTTTTCTTTTTTTTTTATTTATCATTTTCAATTGGTTTCCTTTAAAGTTGCTCTAAGTGCTCAATGGAATGTCTTCATTCATGAGTTTGGCTTGGTGGTTTGTGTTTACCAAGTGATCTCAGCCCAAAATGAGCTCAAATGGTTTTTTTATTTTGTTTTTTTTTCTTTCTTTTTTTTGGGGGGGGGGCTGTATTTGTGGAAATCAAGAATGAGGAGGGAATTAAGAATTGTCTTCATTTGTCCATAGATCTATTTTGAGATGTGCACCCAGGGTCCCTGGCAAGTCTCGGCAACTTTCCCACACTCCCCACATCACACTGTGTTGAATGGCTTTGCAGGTCAGCCCAGACATGTCAGAGTGGCTGTTTGAAGACAGAGCTTGGGAACAGGGTGACAGGGACACCAAGCCACATCTGCTTCATTTAAAAGAATGAGCGTCCTGAACCTTCCGAGATAGTCAAGTATGTCCTCAAGGAAAATCTATTTTCATTGGCTCAGGCTCGTCATTTTGTCACGTCGTGAAGTTGCAGTAGTTAGCAACAAACAATTAGAATGGGTTTGCATCCTAAATTGGAATATTTTCATGCCTTGGGTTAAGACGAGCCATCTTGCATGACACCTGAAGGCCCATTGTGTTCAATACGGATGCCCCCATCATGCATATATGCATATATGATTGTTTAACTAGTTAATTCGAAGATCCATCCATCCATTATCCAAGCCACTTATCCCAGTTGGGGTCAAGTGATGCTGGAGCCTTTCCTGGCAGTCATTGGGAGACAGGTGGGGAGACACCCTGGACAGGCTGCCAGTCCATCACAGGGCCCACACACACACACACACACACACACACACACACACACACACACACATTCATACCTGGGGACAATTTAGTACGGCCGATTCACCTGACTTACATGTCTTTGAACTGTGGGAGGAAACCCACGCAGACATGGGGAGAACATGCAAACTCCACACAGAGGACGACCCGGGACGACCCCCAAGGTTGGACAACCCCGGGGTTTGAACCCAGGAGCTTCTTGCTGTGAGCTGACCAGACTAACCACTGTGCCCCTGTGCTGCCCATAATTTGAAGATTTTTTTTTCTTTCATTTTATGCAAGCATTTTATCATTTACGATACTGCAGATTGAGTTGAGATCATTTTTAATCACCGAAGGTGGAAATGCTTGTTTTTCAGGCTTGGAGTGAATTTGGTCTTTGTTTTTTCCGCTCTATGATGAATCACAGCAATCCATGTTAAACTAGTGTCTGTTCTCCTGCTTGACATATAAGAAAGATGTCATGGTTTTATGGGAACAGACAAGGTGGGTTTATGGTGTTGGACAACATGTGCTGTGTAATCGTTAAGCATCCCCCTGTAGGCATCTTGTGTGATCATATCCGTGCAAAACAGTCCGATGTCCTGATGGAAGGAGCCTGTCTCGCCTTTAACCAGCCATAATTCATGATCCCTTTAAAGGGCCTTGATTTGGGCTCAAGGGAGAGACCAGAATATTACTTCCATTTGTTTTTGAGTACCAAGTGTTCCATATTCACAGATGTCTGTTCTTTTTCAACATGTCTGTAATTTGAACACTTTTGCTTTGTTTTGGTGAGCCTGGCTCGCTATCCTGCAGATTATCTTGTCCGTATGAGATAGCCGATCCATTCTGACGATTACTAATGAGTAATAGTACAAATTAGAGCCAGGTCCAAGTGCACATGTTTGGTCGTGGATGAGGTGAACCATAGTGAGAAGATTTTGCATTTCATATATCTCCAACACCACAGCCCCAT
>NC_079225.1:23142114-23154614 GCF_029633865.1 Lampris incognitus | reverse complement strand
CCGAATGACATCCCGATGTCATCACTGTAGCTCTTGGTGAGGTGGATCAGTGAGTTCATGTCTCGCTCATCCCTGGCATGCAGCTTGATGTCATCCATGTATAGGAGGTGGCTGATGGTCCACTTCTGAACCTGTATCTATATCCACTCTTTGTGATGATCTGACTGAGGGGCTTCAGGCCTATGCAGAACAGCAGTGGGGATAATGTATCACCCTGGCATATGCCACATTTGATAGTTACCTGTGTGATTGTCTTTGAGTTGGCCTCTAGTGTTGTTTTCCACTGCCGCATTGAGTTCTTGATGAGGGCTATTAGTGTCCCATTGGCTTTGTATAGTGCCAAGCACTCCAGTAACCAGATGTGGTGCACTGAATTGTAGACGTTCTTGTAGTCAATCCAGGTTGTGCTCAGATTGGTCTGTCTGGTCTTAGAGTCTTGGATGACTGCTCTATCAACAAGTAGCTGATGCTTTGACCCTCTAGTGTTTTTCTCAATTTTTTTCTGAGTTTCGCTCATGTATAGACTCATGTGCCCATTCAGCTTAGCTTAGCCGCTATGATGCCTGACAGGATCTTCCGTGTTGTGTAGAGACAGGTTATCGGCCGGTAGTTTGAATGTGTTGTACCCTTGTGGGGCTCCTTCATGATCAGTATTGTTTTCTCCTGTGTTAGCCAGTCAGGGTGAGACCCTGATGTTATAAGCTGGTTCATTTGTGTTGCCAGGCATTCATGGAGTGCCATTAGCTTCTTCAAACAGTAAGCATGAATCATGTTAGGGCCTGGTGCAGTCCAGCTCTTCATGTTTGAGACTTGTCGTTGAATGTCAGCCACTGTGATGGTAACTGGTTCTTGTCCTGGGATATTGTTGTGATATATATACATGGATGAACTGCTGAGTGAGTACCTCAGGCAGCAGAATACAGAGTGTGGAGGAAGAAGGAGAGGGGGTATCGTGGAAGATCAAGCCCCTCCATGGGATCAACAGACAGAATATCAAGAAATCCAACCAGTGGCTAGAAAAGGCTGGACTGAAGGACATCACAGAGGCTCTGATCATAGCAGCACAGGAACAGGCACTCAGCAACAGATAGATTGAGGCAGGGGTCTACCACACCAGACAAGACCCAAGATACAGGCTGTGCAAAGATGCCCCTGAGACAGTCCAGCACTTAGTAGCAGGATGTAAAATGCTAGCTCGGAAAGCGTATACTGAAAGGCATAATCATGTGACTGGAATAGTGTACAAGAACATCTGTACTGAATACAGACTGGAAGTCCTCAAGTCCAAATGGGAGACGCTACCAAAGGTGGTTGAGAATGGCAGAGCTAAGATCCTGTGGGACTTCAAATTCCAGACTGACAAGCAGGTGCTGGCTAACCAACCAGACATTATTGTGGTTGACAAGGAACAGAAGACAGCAGTAGTGATCAATGTAGCAATCCCAAGTGACGGCAACATCAGGAAAAAAGAGCATGAGAAGCTAGAGAAACACCAAGTGCTGAGGTAAGAACTGGATCGGATGTAGAAGGTGAAATCAACAGTAGTCCCAATGTTAACATGTGCCTGCACATTGTTTTTAATGACAATAGATTGAATTGAATTGAATTGAATTGAATTGAACTGAATTGAATTGTATGGGATTAATAGGAGCACTAGGGACTGTGACCCCCAAACTGGGAGAGTGGATCCAGCAGATTCCAGTAACGACATCTGAGGTCTCTGTCCAGAAGAGTACAGTCCTAGGGACAGATAAGCTACTGCATAGTACCATCAAACTCCCAGGCCTCTGGTAGAAGACCCAAGCTTGAGGAAGACACGCACCACCGGAAGAAGGGTGAGAGAGACATTTATATACATATATATATATATATTTATACACACACACACACACAAATACATACACACACACACATATATATAATGATTGTATAGAGGGAGACATATATATATATCCCTCTATATAATCATTTATATATATATATATATACATATATATATACACACACACACGCACATATACATGCACCCCAAACAATTACACTCTCACACTTAACCAAACACAAAAACAAGCAAAGATGCATGGGTATGCACACAAACACATGGTTATTTTAAGCAAGCAGACATACAATTGTGTGCACGAGCAGGCAATGCACACAAACAAGCGCGCGCACAAACACACACACACACTCTCAGACACACAGCACTGGCCAGGTTAGTGCTGGCCTCCTCATGCAGAGTCTAGACAGGAAGCCGGTCCATGCCAGAGCAGGGATTTTCTCCCTTACACCCTCACATCATTACACATTGTGTGGACCACTGACAAAGTCATCTCCTTTCTAAATGTCTATGTGTATTATGTGTGTGTGTGCGTGTGTGTGTGTGTGTGTGTGTGTGTGTGTGTGTGTGTCTGTATGTTGGTGGGAGACATTATTTCAACGAGGTTTTGAATCGTGTGTGTGTGTGTGTCCTTGTGTTTATGTTCACGGCTGTCTTTGTTTGAACAACTCTCACACGACATAAAAAAAATCCACCTTAACCGCTAAGAAACACCGATTCCATGTCAAAAAATAAATTCTTATTTTCTGACGCGATCATTCAGGTTCCACCCACCACCAAATCCCTCCACCCCATTGAAATGATGAGTCTGAGGCACAGTGTGAAAAGTTCAGCTCGTCCTTCCGAGGTACAGGGGCATGCAGCATCCTGTAGTGCTTAGCTAAATTAAACCGAGCCCCTACTGTTCTCATCTGCTCACCTGTAGCCCCTGCCAGACCCTGCCACGACCTTTGAACCCACGCAGATGGGTCTGCATAATAAGACACGGGCACACACGGCTAAGTGCCATCTTGGACATGTTTGATGGGTTGGTATATGAGGCCAGTTATGCTCCATGTATTGGAATGCTGGTGTGTGTGTGTGTGTGTGTGTGTGTGTGTGTGTGTGTGTGTGTGTGTGTGTGTGTGTGTGTGTGTGTGTGTGTGTGCGCGCGTGCGTGCGTGCATGTGTGCGCGTGTGCATCTGTGAACCTCCCGTTTTTCCATGTATTTGTCTGACTGAACTTTTAGGTGTAAATACAAGAAAAATGTCGATGGAGATGCCTCACCCTACTTCACCCCCCCCCCCACACACACACACACGCACTCATCTCTCTTTGCATTAAAATCTTGTTGGCTGGAGGCCCATGGCCCCTGTGCCCTATGTATGGCAGAATGGGCTGTACTTTTCAATCTGATTATATGAATATGCATAGCCTCCTGGCTTGTGAGATGAGACATTGTAGACATGGATTATGATGAGCGTTCCCATAAATTTAGAGAGCTGAAACTAATTGTGGTTTCAGCACTGAATATTCCAGTATAAGAAACGAAAAGACGAGTCTTATTACTATTGTCATTGTAATAGCAACCTCGTTGAGGTGAAGAATGTTTTGTATAAGCTATTGATTATTCTGAGGAAGCCCAGTTTGTAAAATATAAAAATAAAATAATCATAGACGGGGCTGCAAGGTGTAAAAAGATAATTTTACATTTAATCTCTAAACATTTTCCCCCTCCAACTGGATTAATTTCATTTTGACACAGAACAACAACACTGTAAGTTTGTGTTGCTTTAAATAAACCTATTCAGTTTAATCTCACAGTAGCCATTGAACACCCAGGTCCTCCTGTTTAACTGTTTGACACCTGAATATATGAGCATATTTACACCATGTCACAGAGAATATATGACATATGTGGACTTGCCACTCCTGCATTAACAGTATATTTCATCCCCTTCTTGGTTCTGTCTGGGATGTGGTCCCCTTCATTTCTCACATGAGTGGTTTTCTTATCATGTTTGCCCCCTCTTGCCTGCCCCGCCAGCTGAGTTAAAGCCGATAAAACACCCAAATCTCTTCTGTTAAACATGAATGGCCTCTGCCATGTGACCGCTTCCTGCAATGCCTCCTGGGTAATTATGGTAATAACTCAGCCGTCAGAGGCAAGGCCAGAGGCCCCAGGATGACGAGGTCAGGCCGGAGAGCCTGGGGCAGTGTGATACTGATGGCTTTGGCGGTAAGAGTGGAAAGAAGAAGGTACGTGTATAGTGGTGGTGGTGGGGGAGGTTTAAGGCGAGGGGGGGGGGTCCACCCCACCCAGTGCTAATCCATAAACCCTCTCTTGTCACCTGAAAGTCCAGTGGATGAATATCACGTTCCTTCTCAATAGTCAAGATGCTGATGAGAGATGATGACAAGTGTTTGAGCAGCTGTTATTTGAGAGACCTTGAAAGAGTCAGTCAGGTGGTCAATATGAAGTTCAAAGTGTGCCAGTGTCTGGGCTCTATCTATCTATCTATCTATCTATCTATCTATCTATCTATCTATCTATCTATCTATCTATCTATCTATCTATCTATCTATCTATCTATCTATCTATCTATCTATCTATCTATCTATCTATCTATCTATCTATCTATCTATCTATCTATCTATCTATCTATCTATCTATGTCAAGTCAAGGCAATTTTATTTGTATAGCCCAATATCACAAATTACAAATTTGCATCAGGGGGCTTTAGAGCAATACAACATCCTGTCCTTAGACCCTCACATTGGATAAGGAACAACTCCCTAAAAAAAGCCTTTAACAGGGAGAAAAAATGGGAAGAAACCTCAGGGAGAGCAACAGAGAAGGGATCTCTCTCCCAAGATGGACAGATGCGCGATGGATGTAGTGTGTATAGTAGAATAAAACACAATTGACAGAATAAAACATTGAAAGAGGATAACAGAATTATAATGAATTTATAAGATATATGAAGAATATGATGACGAGGATGCCAAGCAGTGTCCAGATGCCACCGGAACAGCCTAGGACCTGAGCCATGCGACCACCATCACCATGTAGACCTGACAGGAGGACAGACTACACATGCACACAGGAGACTCGCATGCATGAGAGAAGAGACAGGAGAAGACATCATTCTGAGAGAGAGAATGTGAGAGAGAAGAGAACAGTTGCAATAATCAATAGTCTATACTCTGTAATCTTGTTGGAAGAACAGTGCTTGGTAAATTCATTGAGACAGAAACCGACCTGCTATGCAATACAGGTTGTGAAGTACTCAATTAAAAGGAAATTAACTGTAAGCTAAGGCAAAAAAGTTGAGTTTAAGTTTGGATTTAAAGGACTCAACAGATTCTGATGGTCTGACAGCAGCAGGCAGGTTATTTCACAAGAACGGGGCCCAATAGCAAAAGGCCCTGCCACTAGTTGACTTCTTTTTAACATTGGGTACACAGGAGTCTTGTATTTTGAGAGCAGCGAGCTTGAGAAGGAATATACAGTTTAATGATGTCAGACAGGTATGATGGTGCAAGTCCATTTAGGATTTTATAAGTCAGCAGAAGCACCTCGAAGTTTGATCTAACATGAATAGGAAGCCAATGAAGAGAGGCAAGAATTGGTGTAATATGGTCAAATTTTCTAGTTTTAGTTAGGACTCTAGGTGCAGCATTTTGAACCATCTGAAGACTTTTAGTACAAACCCTAATTCCAATGAAGGTGGGACGTTGTGTAAAACAGAATACAATGATTTGCAAATCCTTTTCGACCTATATTCAATTGAATACACTACAAAGACAAGATATTTAATGTTCAAACTGATAAACTTTATTGTTTTTTGCAAATATTCACTCATTTTGAATTTGATGCCTGCAACACGTTCCAAAGAA
Source organism: Lampris incognitus (assembly GCF_029633865.1). Taxonomy (NCBI): domain Eukaryota; kingdom Metazoa; phylum Chordata; class Actinopteri; order Lampriformes; family Lampridae; genus Lampris; species Lampris incognitus. Next base: position 23,148,897 of record NC_079225.1, on the reverse strand, counting down.
GCTGGGACAGGGGCAACAAAAGACTGGGAAAGTTGAGGGATGCTCAAAAAACACCTGTCTGGGACATTCCACAGGTGAACAGGTTAATTGGAAACAGGTGAGTGTCATGATCGGGTATAAAAGGAGCATCCCCGAAAGGCTCAGTCGTTCACAAATTAGGGATGGGGTGAGGTTCACCACTTTGTGAACAACTGCATCAGCAAATAGTCTGACAGTTTAAGAACAACGTTTCTCAATGTACAATTGCAAGGAATTTAGGGATTTCATCATCTACAGTCCATAATATTGTGGCAGGATGAGGAAAAACACAGGAGACGAAGGCGAGTTTGAACTTTATTCCTCAGCTCCAAAACCAAACTGAAACAGGAACAACCTTGCACCAGAGAGCCCAGGAACGTAAACTACGCCCCCAGCTCACAGCCCTGCTGGGTGAGAGGCATAGCCCCTAGTGTCCGCCACACAGCCCCCCCCCCCCCCGAACACCCAGAAGGGACTCCTGGAAGCGATATTATGAACCCTACATAGCCCTCGCCAAAATCCCGTACCCTGTCCCAAATCTCGCGAACGGACGCCGGATTTCCGCTGCGTTGCTAAGGAAACAATCAACTATCAACTCGGTGCGAAGCAAAGCTAACGTTAGCTACCTTCAATTTTGTAATTTTGTATTTTTCGCAATTTTGGACAGCTGGCTGCTTTTGGAATTTTGGACTGCTGGCTGTCAACAACAGAACGGAGGTAAGGGGTGAAGTATCCTATGCTCAAACGTGGAGCAAGCAAAGATTGAGTTAAAAACGTTAATGTTGATTGTGGATAACTTAGACAGGTTAAATTGTGGGTGTACAGCGTTTCCTTGATGAGCGCTAACCCCATAACAACATATTTTCGCGTTGCTACGGTGGCGCACACGTGACAAAGCCAGAAACGGGATTTTGGCGAGGCCTATGTAGGGTTCATAATATCGCCTCCTGGAAAGAAAATCAGTGTCTCACTGGAGGCTTAAGCAGCCTGCCATAACGGCTGCGCCGTCCCTTAGCCGAAACAGTAGGTGAAACACAGTCCAATGCCGGCTGAGAAGCAGAATGCTGAACCCGTGAAGACACTGCCGGGGTCCTGGAAGGAGGGCGACCCTGACGGGGAACCTGGGCCGGAAACACAACTTCGTCTGCCACCCTGTGCGCCGGTTTATGCCTATCAAGCGTGACACGCTCCCTACGCCCACCCATATCCAGCACAAAACCCTTAGGACCCATCTCAAGAACCCGAAATGGGCCATCGTATGGGGGTTTGAGGGGCGAGCGGTGAGCATCATGCCGTACAAAAACAAAACGAGCCGACGTGAGCTCCGCAGGCACGAACGGCCGCGGAAAACAGTGATGAACGGGGCCTGGAACCCGAGTGCTGTCGGACAAAAAAGGATAAACGGCCAGACGGGGTCGAGGAGCGGAACTCCCAGGCAAAAATTCCCCAGGGACGCGGAGCAGCTGACCGAGCACCAGCACAGCGGGCAAAGCATCGAGGTACTCCTTAGGAGCCGAACGCAACCCGAGCATAACCCAAGGTAAACGGTCCACCCAGTTACCATCCGAGAGCGCAGCGCTGCCTTGGGCGACCGGTGAAAATGTTCACACAAGCCGTTAGCCTGAGGGTGGTACGTGGTAGTGCAGTGTACCTGCACAGCCAAGGATCGCGCAAGTGCCGACCAGAGCTCTGACACGAGCTGGGGGCCCCTGTCTGAGGTGATATCTGATGGAGTGCCGAAACGGGCGACCCAGGAGGAAAGAAATGCGCGTGCAACGTCCGAGGATGTTGTGGAGGACAGAGGGACAGCCTCTGTCCACCTGGTGGGCTAATCTACCATTGCGAGCAGGTGCGTAAAACACTGTGAAGAAGGTAGAGGGCCCACCAGGTCCACATGCATGTGGTCAAAACGTCTGGCCGGGATCGGAAACGGTTCGAGAGGCGACTTAGTGTGCTGGTGGACCTTAGCGTGTTGGCACGCCACACATGCAGCAGCCCACCCCTTGACGTCCTTGCGGAGGCCAGGCCAGACCAACTTGGAACCGACCAACTTAACCGATGCCCGAACTCCAGGGTGTGAGAGGGAGTGAATCGATTCGAAAACTCGACGGCGCCAGGCCACTGGAACAACAGGGCGGGGACGGCTGGTGGAGACATCGCAGAGGAGGGCAGGACTGCCTTCCTGCATCACAGTATCCTCTAGCTTGAGGCCGGTACGCGTTGACCTAAGGGCAAGGACGTCCGGGTTTCTGGGCTGGTCGGCAGCCATAGCGGAGAAATCCACACCGAGGTGCACAGGACACACAAGCACACGTGACAGACAATCAGCAACAGGGTTGGACTTCCCGGCCACATGCTGAATGTCCTTTGTGAACTCAGAGATGGCCGCCAGGTGGCGCTGCTGACGAGCAGACCACGGCTCAGTCTCCTTGGACATGGCAAAAGTCAGCGGTTTATGATCCACATAAGCCGTGAAGGAGCGACCCTCCAGCAGGAAGCGGAAATGACGGGTTGCAAAGTGCAGTGCCAGCAACTCCCAGTCAAAAACGCTGTACTTGCGCTCGCTATCTTGCAGTTTGCGGCTAAAAAATGCGAGTGGCTGCCACGCATTCGCCACACGCCTTTCAACCGCAGCCCCCGCAGCTATGTCAGACGCGTCGGTTATTAAAGCTATGGACGCCGTGGGTGTGGGATGGGCGAGGAGGGCAGCGTTAGCCAGGGCGCACTTAGCTCTGTAAAAGGCCTGGACCCGTTCGGGAGTCCAGTCGACAGGGCCGTTAGCCTTCTTAAGCCGCAGGGCTTCGTAAAGTGGCTGAAGGAGGTGGGCAGCGTGAGGGAGGAAACGGTTATAAAAATTCACCATGCCCAAGAATTCATGCAATGCCTTAACAGAGACTGGGTGGGGAAATTCCGCCACCGCTTGCACCTTAGAAGGCAACGGGACTGCGCCTTGCGGCGAAATGCGGTGACCCAAGAAGTCAATCACCGGCAGTCCAAACTGACACTTGGCCGGGTTGATTATCAGGCCGTGTTCGTCCAGATGACGGAAAACCTGTTTCAGGTGCGCCAGGTGCTCTTCAGCTGACGGACTGGCCACTAATATGTCGTCGAGATAAACGAACACAAAAGCAAGGTCACGCAACACCGAGTCCATCAGCCTCTGAAAGGTTTGCGCTACCCCCTTCAAGCCAAAAGTCATGCGCATGGACTCAAAAAGCCCAAATGGGGTGATCTTGGGCATGTCCTCTGCGCGCACGGGAACCTGATGATAGCCGCGCACCAGGTCCACCTTAGAGAAAATAGTGGTACCTGCCAGGCGTATGGAAAAGTCCTGTATGTTTGGGATGGCGGTCATTGGCGGTGACGTTGTTCAGGCGGCAAAAGTCGCCGCAAGGCCGCCACGACCCATCCGCCTTGGGCATCATGTGAAGCGGCGAGGCCCACGGGCTGTTGGAACACCTCACTATACCCAGACGCTCCATGATGGCGAACTCCTCCTTAGCTATAGCCAATTTTACTGTGTCGAGGTGCCGCGCGCGTGCAAAAACTGGCGGTCCCACAGTGGGAATGAAATGCCCTACACCGTGTTTAGTAACCGCGGTGGAAAAGGCAGGTGTAGTCACTGATGGAAAATCCGCCAGCAAACACTGAAAAACATCACCCAATGCTAAAAAGTTAGCGTGTGTTTAACGGCCTGGCTCCCCCTGTCTCACACGGAAAAGTGGCGAAAGACACAGCATCAATTAAACGCCGGTTTTCAACATCAACAAGCTGACCATTAGCACACAGAAAATCCGTGCCAATAATAGGAACAGTAATGGAGGCGACTACAAAGTCCCACTCGAAATGGCGCCCGTGGAAACAAACAGTCACCAACCTTGTGCCAAATGTCACAGTGGATGAACCGTTAGCTGCACTTAACTGTGGGCCGCCGCCTTCAGCTGACATGTCTGTGCTAGCTGGAGGGAGTAGGCTCTTTTGTGAGCTGGAGTCCACCAGAAACCGTCTTCCTGACATTGAGTCCTTAATGAAGAGCAGCTCACTACATCCACCAGAACCCACAGCTGCTACTGAGCGCTGGCCCTGGAGTTTCCCGGCGCCTCAAACGTGCACGGAGGGACGCAGCGCCTAGCCTTGCCGCTGAACCGCTGGTGGAAGAAACAGAGGCCGCTCCCGTGCCCTCTCCGGGCAGTCATTCCAGCCACCACTGCCGGGTCCGCGTCCTCCGACGCTGGCTGTGGAGGCTCCGATGCCACACTCTGCACAGAGAACCATCTGGTAGCCAGCAGGACCCGATCGGCATCCTCAGCCAAACCTCAGCAGTCACCAGCAGCCAGACATGGGGAGTTAGCCAAAGCCGCGCGCACAGGAGACGGGAGCTGGCACAGGAAAACGTGCGGGAAAAGGAATCCGCCTTCGTCCGAGCTTAGCAGCGACAGCATATTGTCCATGAGATCCACAGCTGTCCCGTTGCCCAAACCGGATAGGGAAAGGATTCTATCTGCCCTCTCTGCGGCAGATAGGCTGTACTTCCGGAGCAGAAGATGTTTGAGGGCGACATATTTACCGTGTTGCGGGGGGGGGGGCGTGCAGCAGCTGCATGGCACGGCGTGTGGACTGCTGGTCCAGCACAGCGACGACCAAATAGTATCTGGAGTCGTCCGCAGAGATTCCACACAGGTGGAACAGCGCCTCAACATGCTGGAACCACGAAGCCGGGTCGCTCTGCCGGAACTCTGGGAGCTTCCCAGCTGCGGTGAGAACGGCCGGCTGTGAGAGTTGGGGCGGTGTGGCTGAAGTGGATTCACACTCTTCTTCTGCTCCAAACATGTTCAATTCGGGGTCACCAACGTGGCAGGATGAGGAAAAACACAGGAGACAAAGGCGAGTTTGAACTTTATTCCTCAGCTCCAAAACCAAACTGAAACAGGAACAACCTTGCACCAGAGAGCCTGGGAACGTAAACCACACCCCCAGCTCACAGCCCTGCTGGGTGAGAGGCATAGCCCCTAGTGTCCGCCACAATATCATCAAAAGATTCAGAAAATCCGGAGAAATCTCTGCACCTAAGCGGCAAGGCTGAAAACCAACATTGAATGCCCGTGACCTTTGATCTCTCAGGCAGCACTGCATTAAAAACCGATATCATTCTGTAAAGGATATTACCACCTGGGCTCAGGAACACTTCGGAAAACCATTGTCAGTTAATACAGTTCGTCACTACATCTACAAGTGCAAGTTAAAACTCTACCATGCAAAGCGAAAGCCATATATCAACGCCGCTGGCTTCTCTGGGCCCGAGCTCATCTGACATGGACTGACGCAAAGTGGAAAAGTGTGCTGTGGCCTGACGAGTCCACATTTCAAATTGTTTTTGGAAATCATGGACGTCGTGTCCTCCGGTCGAAAGAGGAAAAGGACCATCCAGATTGTTATCAGCGCAAAGTTCAAAAGCCAGCATCTGTGATGGTATGGGGGTGTGTTAGTGCCCATGGCATGGGTAACTTGCACATCTGTGAAGGCTCCATTAATGCTGAAAGGTACATACAGGTTTTGGAGCAACATATGCTGCCATCCAAGCGACGTCTTTTTCAGGAACGTCCCTGCTTATTTCAGCAAGACAATGCCAAGCCACTTTCTGCACGTGTTACAACAGCGTGGCTTTGTAGTAAAAGAGTGCGGTGCGGGTACTAGACTGGCCTGCCTGCAGCCCAGACCTGTCTCCCATTGAAAATGTGTGGCGCATTATGAAGCGCAAAATACGACAATGGAGACCCCGGACTGTTGAGCAACTGAAGTCGTACATCAAGCAAGAATGGGAAAGAATTCCACCTACAAAGCTTCAACAATTAGTGTTCTCAGTTGCCAAATGCTTATTGAGTGTTGTTAAAAGGAAAGGTCATGTAACACAGTGGTAAACATGCCCCTGTCCCAGCTTTTTTGGAACGTGTTGCAGGCATCAAATTCAAAATGATTGAATATTTGCAAAAAAACAGTAAAGTTTATCAGTTTGAACATTAAGTGTCTTGTCTTTGTAGTGTGTTCAACTGAACATAGGTCTAAAAGGATTTGCAAATCATTGTATTCTGTTTTTATTTACATTTTACACAACGTCCCAACTTCATTGGAATTGGGGTTTGTACTAGATACTAGCATGTGGCAGACCTGAAAAGAGAATATGACACTAATCAAATCTGGATGAAATAAATTCATGTATTAGAGGCTCTATGTCAGACATGGACAAGAAAGACTGAATTTAACGATGTTACATAAGTGAAAAAAGGTAGTGTTCATGATTTCTTTAATGTGCTTAAAAAAGGAAAGGCTGGGATCAAATGTAACACCAATATTTTTGGCTGCCACACTTTGTGAAATCACAGAATTGTAAAGTGTTACAGTTACTTGATCAAATTGGTGTCTGTGTCTAGCAGGACCAATAACCAGCATTTCAGTTTTATCCAAATTTAAAAGTGGAAATTTAGTGACATCCAATTTTTCACAGCAGCCAAGCAGGCCTCTAAATTAGTCATTTGAGTATGCTCATCAGCTCTTATAGGCACATAGCTGCTGAATATAATTTGCATAGCAATGGAAATTTATTCCATGATTGTGTATAATTTGACCAAGAGGTGAAATATAAAGAGAGAAAAGTAGAAGGCCAAGAACTGAGCCCTGAGGTATGCCATATTTAACTTCAGAGAATTTCGATGTAATGTAATATTATTATAGCAAACACACTGTGTTCTTCCAGATAAGTAGGACTTA